>NC_064420.1:47377500-47562500 GCF_023375975.1 Astyanax mexicanus
ACCATGCTAATCACTGCTGCATCTGATCCACTCACTGAACCACCAGCTCAACACTCACTAACACCTCAAACACCACCACCATGCTAATCACTGCTGTATCTGATCCACTCACTGTACCACCAGCTCAACACTCACTAACACCTCATACACCACCACCATGCTAATCACTGCTAATCACTGCTGTATCTGATCCACTCACTGTATCACCAGCTCAACACACACTAACACCTCATACACCACCACCATGCTAATCACTGCTAATCACTGCTGTATCTGATCCACTCACTGTACCACCAGCTCAACACACACTAACACCTCATACACCACCACCATGCTAATCACTGCTGTATCTGATCCACTCACTGTACCACCAGCTCAACACTCACTAACACCTCATACACCACCACCATGCTAATCACTGCAGTGCTGAGAATTTACATTTCCATTCCAATGCAAAAATATACCACCAGCATTACTTAGCATGTGATTTCTCTGAAACAAAAAAGGCTGGTATGATTCCTGGACTTCCCCCAAACCAACATAAACAGCACTGTTTAATTACCCAGCACTTCCTCTTGTGACACAAAACAGCCTCCAAAATCACCTGGCCAACATAACCAAACAGCTCAGCTTAAAACCAACTCACCAAACTGGATAGCTGTAGTGTTGGCCACAATCCAAATATGGAAGAAACATACAATACCAGTCAAAAGTTTGAACACACCTTAAATTCAGTGACATTTTCATTATTTTAAAATGTTCTGCATTGTAGATTAACACAAAAGTCTTCCTAACTATGAAGAAAAACATAAGGAATTACTGTATTTAGTAAATAAGAAAGTTTTATACAAACCAGAATATGTTTTATATTTTACATTCTCAGATTAGACAGTTTTGCACACCTCTGCTGAATTTTCTCAGTCAACTTTATAAGTTGGAGTCACCTGGAATTCAGGCTTTCAGTTAACAGCTGTGCTGAACTCATCTTGAGCTCCTGCATTACCATCCGCAAAGCCACCAGCATTGTGGACGACCCCACCCATCCCTCACACGGACTCTTCGCTCTGATCCTCCACTACCAGACTCTGCAACAGCTTCTTCCACCAGACAGTCAGTCTCCTCAACACACAGATACAGAGCTGAACTTTCTGCAGATGTTTAAGTACGTCTTTTCATGGGGAAACACTGACAAAATGACACTTTGACACAATGAAAAGTAGTCTGTGTGCAGCTTATATTACAGTGTCAATGTATTCTACCCTCAAAATAACTCAATATACAGCCATTATTGTCAAAACCCCCAGCGACAAGGTACACCCCTAGTAGATTACACCACTAAAAGTTTAAACTGAGACAAGAATGTCCACTACATTTGTGTTACTGGGTCTCAGGTGTGCATAGGGAGCAGGTGTGTTAAATTTTGTAGTACAGCTCTCACAATCTCTCATACGAGTCACTGAAAGTTCCAACATGGCACCTCATGGCAAAGAACTCTCTGAGGATCTTAAAAGACAAATTGCTGTGCTACAGGAAGATGGCCATGGCTACAAGAACTCATTGTGTCAAAGTGTCATTTTGTCAGTGTTGTCTAATGAAAAGATATACTTAAATATCTGCAGAAATGTGAGGGGTGCACTATATATATTGTACTGTTTGTTCCATCGTGCACTGTGTTGGTTCTGGAGAACTATTATAAAAAAAAAAGTGTTCTTGTACTCTTCTTGAAAAAAAATGTGCTTTTTCACAATAAGAGTCCTTTAAACTGGAGCAAAGAAATAAAACATGACACAGTGAACATGTTTAAATAGAAATTTGTATTTACATCAATATTAACATCAAGAAACAAGATAAATGCACCAGTAATTTACATCCGGATCAAAGATAACAAGCATGTAAATTACCCCTCCTCACTTTTTAAAATCTATTTCCATTTCCTTTTTTTAACTGAAACTGCACAGAGATATTCTCTTCAGGACATTTAAAGGTATTTCAACTTCTCTTTTTAAAAGAACAAGGGAATACAATCTGGCGGGAATTTGATTTTCAGATTATTTGCGTCAAAATGAATCAAATTAAACACAAAAAAATTATTTCCAGGCTGGTGAGGAATGGAAAGTAGCCCTGGAAATTCATACAACAAAGAAATGGAATGTTTTAAGAATATTTTAAAATCATTTTTTCAACCAGCTGTCTACAGCACGTCTAAAATAAAACTGTAATAATAATAATAATAACATTATTATTTAATAGCAATTTAATCAAATGTCCTCCTGCACAGTCAACCTCCACTGGCCACACCATAAAAAAAAAACAAAAAGATTAAACGCCGCTGAATCAGAAACCACTTACATCTCATCAAAAGTGATATACAAAGGGGGCGTGGCTTTCACGCCCCCGACACAATCACATGAGTATGCCGAAAAAATTCAAAAAGTACTGAACCATTAAAAAAAAATGGAAAAGTAAAATCTTTGGATTGCGCAAGTGTTTAAAGGTAGATTCGTGAAAAGCTATACATGTCAATAAATGAGCATAAAGGCTACGAAATAGGAAAAAAATGAAAATAAAGAAAGAAAAATAAATGTTAAATGTAATTTATAAAATTGGTATCAAAATGTTTTTATCAGATTTAAACCAGATGTTGATTCTTCAGACTGATTCTGTCATTACTACAGAAGTAGGAGATTTTTTCTTTTTTTTTTAATATATTTTAAAATATTTTTACAATTTATACTCAGTTTTCTCCCCAATTTAGCTCCGCCAATTAAATCAACCCACCCACTCACTCATTATAAACTGCAATGCTCCCGACACTAGGAGGGATCAGGACAAGCGCCTCAGGCAAATGCCTCCTCCGATACTTGTGAAGACAGACTCCGCCCCTTTTTTTTTCTCTTTTCCAAATCCCACAATGCACTTGGTATATATAAATTAACAGATGCCTGTGCTGACCAACATCACAATAGGAGTGATTGCGTTATATACTATATTGTACCCACCAAGAGAAAGCATGGCCAATCTTGCGTGCTTTCTCTCTCTCTCTCTCTCTCAGACTCCGGCTGCTGATGCCGAAACAGATTAAAGCCGGGAGTCCAACCCAGGTCTTACTCTACTAACCTCCTACAACTGTAGTAGTTATTGTAATTATGTTATATTGTAGAAATTTCCAAATTTGACTCCCTCACTGTATTGCAACTCAAATGCGCCACATTTACAGCATTTCAGTATATCAGTATTTCTATATATATGAAGCATCACTTTTACTTACATTTGTTTTGTACGTTTCATATAAAATTAAACAAAACAAAACAAAAAAGTCATAAAACCAGCTTTAATAATAAAATCTGAGGAGAAAACGTCCTGGAGAAATTCATATATTTTCTTTTCTTTTCTTTTTTTTTTAATAAGAAATGGAAAAAAGTGCTTTCAAAGGAATAGAAAGTGGTGACTTAAATTAAAAACCACAAAAAAATTAGTATCAATAAAATATTAATATAAAATAAAAATAAAAAATCACCTCACCCTCTCCCCCCTTTTTTGTAATCGAAATATCAAAATATTGAAAATAAAAGCTGTATTGACCTATAAGACAGAATAGGGAAATCATATCTTAAATACCGAGTCCGACAATCTGTGCAAAAAACAGTATGTGACCTACAAAAAGCAGATATGATACATTTGAAGCTTATTTACACGTTGAAAATATTCACAGACAAAAAAAACTTTAAAAGTTTAGGGGGGTTAAAATCCATCCGTCGTAAGAATGTGACATCACTTATACTACTAATACTGCAGTACCTTCAGTACCTTTACTCTGTGAAGTTTGTGAAGCTTTTGAGCTAAAAAAAAAAAAAAAAAAAATCCATCCCGGGGTGAGATTTTATTGCTTAAAACTGCATAAATAAAGTTGAACTCTGTGCTTGCTGCCTTTTTTTTTTTGGATTCGTAATCAATCAATCAATCAATATATCACTCAATCAATCAGTCAAAAGAAAAAAATCAATCAATAATTCGATAATTCAACTAGAACCACCGTCAGATCTTCAGAGAGGACGTCCAGAACCGGCGCGGGTTCGTTCTCTCAGTCTCCAGTAAGGCTAGAATGACCAAGAAAAATATTGCAACGTTCCGATTGGCCGAATGCCAGCTTTCGCTTTTCCCGGTAAAGTGCAACCATAGCCGCGTTCTGGTGCTCCTTTTCGCTCCGAGTACCTTCAGACAAGACAGAGGGTGGTCTTACATCCAAAACGGTCGACACAGCGTGATATACATTCTGACGAATTGCTGAGGAGGCCTTTTCATCTGTGTTCATATTTACGCTGGACCATTTTCATTTCAGGGGTTTTACGTCTTCTTTGTAGTCCATCATCTCGATATCTCACTATCGTAACATCTCGATATCTCAGTATCTCAATATTGTAAGATCATAATATTGAATTATCCCAATATTGAAATAGCTTAATATTGGGATCTCTCAATATCAGACAATCTTAATATTGTATTATCCAAATATGATAATATTTCAATAGTGTAGTATCTCAATATTGTGATATCTCAATATCGTAACATCTCGATATCTCAGTATCTCAATATTGTTATATCTCAGTATTGTAATATTTCGATATCATAATATCTAGATATCTCAGTATCTCAATATTGTAATATCTTAAAATTGGGATATCTCAATATTGGATAATCGTAATTTGTAATATCCCTACATCATGATATTTAAATAATGTAATATCTTATTATCATAACAATATTGTAATACTTAATATTGTTATATCTCAATATCGAAATATCTTAATATTATATCTCAATATTGCAAAATTTTAATATTATAATATATCAATATCATAATATTGTTATATTTCAATATTGTAATATCTCAATATCTCAGAATCTTAATATTATAATATCTCAATATTGTATTATTTTAATATTAAAATATCTCAATAACATAATATCTCAATATTGTAATATCTCAATATCGTTATCTCTCAAAATTGCGTTCTCAATATCGCAATATCTTAATATTGTAATATCTTAATATCTCCGTATCTCAATATTATAATATCTCAATATTAGAATATCTCAATATCGGACATATCTCAGTATTAGAATACTTCAAATTTGTAATATCTCAATATTGCAATATCACAATATCTTATTATTGTATTATCTCAGTACTGTGATATCTAAATATCTCAATAATGTAATATCTCAATATCGAAATATCTCAATATTGTAATATCTCAATATCTTATTATTGTATTATCTCAGTACTGTGATATCTAAATATCTCAATAATGTAATATCTCAATATCGAAATATCTCAATATGGGAATATCTTGTTTGCTCAGTTTTGGTCCAGTAAAGTGGTCGAGACTCGTCTTTTTGCTTTGAAAAACAGAAAAGAAAAAAGAAACAAACAGACGAATGAATCTCCACATAGAGAAAGAGAGAAGACAGTTCTGAGGACAGTTCTGAAGATGATGAGTCAGCTGTACACTCCATTTCAGTCCTGTATTGTATTGACATCTCTGTCTCAGCTTTATGTATATAGAGACATTTCGACATGTTATGTGTGTGTATAAATATATATATATATATATAGGGGGTGGACAAAATAACAGAAACATCACAAGAAGTATTGATTTCCATTTTTTTTCCATTGTATTTTACAGTATAAATAAGTTAAGGGTTTGCGTCTCGCGATAATGATGATATAACATTACTGCGATTCGGCGATACTCGATACATCACAAGATAATTCTCTACGATACTTCACTTCAGCTGTGTTACTGAAGAGGACAAAATATTCTAAACCAGAAACCTATACCAGGAATTATGGATTTATTAAGAACATATGTTCCAATAAACATATTGATATTATACGTCACGTTTTGATAATGTATCGCAAATGAAAAATTTTTAGTATTGTAATATCTCAATATCCCAGTATCGCAATATCGTGATATCTCGATAACTTAGTATTGCAATATTGTAATATCTCGATATCGTAGTATGGCAATATTGTAATATCTCAATATTGTAATATCTCGATATCTCAGTATCGCAATATATTAATATCTTTAATTAATATCGTTATATCTTGATATCTCATTATCGTAATATCTTGATATATCATTATCGTAATATCTCGATATCTCAGTATTGCAATATCGTAACAGCTTGATATCTCAGTATCTCAATATTGTAATAGCTTGATATCTCAATATGGCAATATTGTAACATTTCAATATCGTAATATCTCGATATCTCAGTATCACAATATTGTAATAGCTAAATATCATAATATATCTATATCTCAGTATTTCAATGTTGTAATATCTCAATATCATAACACTTCAATATCTCAGTATTTCATTATTATAATACCTCAGAATCTCAATATGGTAATATCTCGATATCTCAGTACTTTAATATCGTAATATCTCAATATCTTAGCATCTCAATATCATAATATCTCAATACTGTGCAGGTGCGTCCTGCAGTAGTATGGGTACAACAGATTATGGAGCAGGTGATTCTGTATCTACTGTAACTGTAGATTAATCCTTATTTATAAACAGAAATAAAGAGAATCGGAGGGGAATCTGTTACACTTATTCTGCTGTGGTACAAACCTGCACTCAAAGAGATTCAGGCTCTTTTAGGGAGGCAGAATTCGGCACAACACCTATAAAGCCAAATATCCAGGCTGAGAGCATCCTATAAACCAATCAGAGTGGAGGACTTTAGCACGCTCAGTCACTAAACTGCAGTGTGAAAACGGACTAAACTAACCGGATCAAATCTGGTTTTTATTTGGTGTTTCAATTATTTTGTCCACCCCCTGTCTGTTTTAAGTGTGTGTGTGTGTGTGTGCGTGTGTGCGAGTGTAATCTGGCCATTTCCCTTGAAGTGAGAGGAGCTACACAGCAGTGTATATGTGTGTGTGTGTGTGTGTGTGTGTGTGAGTCTCTCTCTCTGAAGCTTCACAGTGTCCTTATTCCTCAGAAGCGGCGGCTCGTCCTCCTCAGATATATTTCTGTTAAACGAGACACAAACAAACAGAAACAGCTAAATCTCAAAACATCTATCGATCATTCACTATAGACACAAGCAGGGTATCTGCACACTTTAAAAGCTCAAATTTATAATTATAACAAATCCTCTGTTATTATTTAATGCCTTCCCTCCTAAAATTCCAGACATTTTAAGACATTTTTGGACCTTGAATATGTAAAACAATATCATAATATTTCTATATCTCAATATTTCAGTATCACAATATTTTAGTATCACAATTTTGTAATATCTCAATATCATAATATCTCGCTATCTTAGTATTGTAATATCTCGATATCTCAATATCGCAATAACATCTTAATATCTCAGTCTCAACATCGCAATATCTTAATATCTCAGTATCACAATATCGTAGTATCTCAATATCGTAATATCTCAGTATCTCAATACCGTAATATCTCAATATTATGATATCTCAGTATTGTAATGTCTCGATATCTCAGTATCGCAATATCGTAACATCTTAACATCTCAGTATCTCAACATCGCAATATCTCGATATCACAATATATTAGAGTCCCTAAACAACATAATATCTCAGTATCTCAATACCGTAATATCTCGATATCTCAGTATCACAATATCGTAACATCTTATAATCTCAGTATCTCAACATCGCAATATCTCAGTATCACAATATCGTAGTATCTCAATACCGTAATATCTCAATATTATGGTATCTTGATATCTCAGTATTGTAATGTCTCGATATCTCAGTATCTCAATATCGTAATATGTTGATATCTCAGTATCTCAATATCGTAATATGTTGATATCTCAGTATCTCAATATTGTAATATTTAGTATCTCAATATCCTAATATCTCAATATCTTAGGATCTCAATTTTGTTATATCTTTATATTTCAGTATCTCAATACTGTGCAGGTGCATCATGCAGCATTATGGGTACAACAGATTACAGTGCATGTGATTCTGTATCTACTGTAACTGTAAATTAATCCTTATTTATAGTCATAAATACTGTGAGACAAACTTCCACTCAAAGGGATTCCGACTCTTTTAGAGAGGCAGATATTAACCAATTGAAGGCATTATAAGAGTTTTTAAGGAACCACAGGTACCCTGACAAGAGTTTCCAATAAAGTGGACACTTGCCTATATTTCACACGTTCAGATCACTGTAACTCACCTGTTCTGGGCCCATCGGCATCCTACCCATCATGCCCATGTTCATCTGACCCATGTGAGCGGGGTTTCCTCCTCCTCCTGTGCCCATTCCTCCATTCATCATCATCGGTCCGTACTGACCGGAGCCCTGCTGTGCAAACGGCTGCTGCGGGTACGAGCTGCACACCACAACAGAGCAGCATGAGTTAATACACATTAATATACAAAAAATCCAAATAAAAATATTGTCATTTAGAGCATATATTTACAGAAAATGAGAAATGGCTGAAATAACAAAAAAAGATGCAGAACTTTCAAACCTCAAATAATGCAAAGAAAACAAGTTCATATTCATAAAGTTTTAAGAGTTCAGAAATCAATATTTGGTGGAATAACCCTGATTTTTAATCAGTTTGTTTTAATGCATTTGTCAGCATGTTCTCCTCCACCAGTCTTACACACTGCTTTTGGATAACTTTATGCTGCTTTACTCCTGGTGCAAAAATTCAAGTAGTTCAGTTTGGTGGTTTGATGGCTTGTGATCATCCATCTTCATCTTGATTATATTCCAAAGGATTTTAATTCGGTAAAATCAAAGTGCTCTCTTATTTTTTTCCAGAGCTGTATACTACACACTGTACTCTTACACTCATCTGTTGTTGAGTTTCTTCAGATGGGGGTATAATAATGTGCTGCTTGTTTTTGAGATCTTTTATCTGCTTCATGTTGTCAGACAGGTTCTATTTAAGTGATTTCTTGATTCTTCAGGTCTAGCAGTAATCAGGCCTGGTTGTGGTCAATAGTGAAATTAAACTCAGCTTTCCAAAAAGTGTGATTAATCACAGTTAATTTATGGGGTTATGGAAGATATATACAGTTAAATGTATATATCTTATCTAGAGCTGAAGTATTCCTCATTATCTAGAGTTTCTGGTCGTATTAATAAATTGGTGAGTTTCTGAAGTACATCAAAAAGAGAGTGTTATACTAAGAGGTTCATAACTATCTTATCCTTCAATTCAGCTCACCCATTGTGTTACAACAACATTTTTATTATAAAAATATATAACAAATATTATAACAAAAAAATTGATTGACAGAGTGTTGTTTTTAGCCAATGTGAAATTACCTGTTGCGGCCCATTCCTCCTTGTGGCCATCCCTTCATATCGGGGGTCTGGTACATGGGCCCCCCCTGAGGGTGCTGCTGCATCATGGGGTTTTGTGGGGGTCCCAGGCGGCCGGGCATCATGGCATTAGGGGGACTTCCTCCAGCTGGGGCAAACGAGGGGTCTCCCTGCTGACCCATCCCTATATACACATAAATATATATCTATAAATATATATGCAGAATAGAGTTAAGGTACTGGCTCATGCATCACAATGCCAGGAACCCTATGAGAGGATAATCCTGCCAAGAATAAACCTGAAATGAAAACACTAAAATGAAAATTAAAATGCAAATTCAGTTTTGCACCTTCTTTTTCCAAATGAGTAAAAATTTAATTAAATTAAATTAAGCATGGGTCAAATAAAAAAAAAATAAATAAATTGGCATTTCATTTTCACTACCATACGGGTATTTCACAGTCAAATCTAAAATGAAAAAGCTAATTGTAAAAATTAAAAAGAAAAAAAAATCAAAGCTTCACTTTGGCCTTGCTAGTATTGATAAAACTGTATAAAAAATGTTTAAATCAAACTCTAAAAAAAAAAAAATAAATAAAATGCAATTATAACGTTTCTATTTTTTATCCTTGCGATAGGTTGAATGTCTGACAGAATGTCTAAAATGAAAACACATAATGAAAAAAAATAATAATAATAAAAAAAAATCAGTAGCTACAATTTTACATGTATTTGCATGCTGGTGAAGTTGAAAACGAAAAAGCAAAGTGGGAAATAAAAAGTAAATCACCGGCCTTTATTGCCTATTTATTTTGACACTTATTTAGTTTTGACACTTGCAAGGAAATTTTTATAAAACTGTAACCAATGCCTTTAAATTGTATTTTTGGCATTTATTATGCTCATATAGTTCATCAAGAAAAGGCAAGACCAAAGTGAAGCTTTTATTTATTTATTATTTATTTACAGTTAGTTTTGTAATTTTAAATTTGACTGTAAAATACATATATGGTAATGAAAATTAAATGGCAAAAAGCCTTTTTCTATTTTATTTTATTTTTGTCACATATGACCTGTGCTCAAGGGAAAAAATAAATTGCAAATAAATTTTGTCATATTATTTTCACAAGCAAAAACGGTATTTGCATTTAATTTTAGTGTTTTTTTTTATTTCAGTTTTATTTTTGGCAGGATTTACTTCTCATAAGAACCCAGTCAATTCGAAAGCATCAAACCTCAAACCAGCTGAAGACACTGAGCTGTTTAAACATTTTCCGTACCGTAGCTTCCGTATCCGAACTGCTGCTGGCCAGGCCCACCCATGCCCCCGTCCATGCCCGCGGGGGCGGTGACGTTGGGCGGAGGGCTGAAGCCTCCGGCTGCTGCTTGTTGCTGCTGCATCATCATCATCATCCGCTGTCTCCTCATCTGCATGGTCACCATCTCCCTGCTCCTCTGAGCCATCATCTGAGCGTTCAGGAAACCAGGCTACAGACACAAACACACAAACAGACTCCTATTAAAACACAACAATACTCATTCGTTACAATATCACACAGCAAATTAGTACAGTTACCTGCTCTTCTTCCAAAAACTGTGTTCAGGTGAGAAGTGTATAGCTGCAGCCTGGAGCACCTCCAAAGGGGAGGAACATACCTCCAAACAGGCGGAGCCTACCTCCAAGTAGGATGGTGCTTGGTGTTACGCGGTATGGTGTTTTTCAGACGTTTTGTGCTTTTAAATAACCCCAAAGGTTAATTAATTAATCTATTTTGTTTATTAAATACTTATTTCTTATAAAATGCATTTTCTAAGAGTCTAAAAGCATGTTGTGCACATTGCAACCCCATTTTATTTATTTAAAACGTTTAAACATTTGCCATGCTGTGAATTTTTCAAATTATAAAATAGTAAAGATCTAAATAATAAAGGCAGTTGTTTATTCATAGCCAATAATATTATAAATATATATACACTACACGTATTTTATTATATTGACATTTAAGAAATATAAATAATCATTAATTATTGACTAATATATTTATTGACATCCATGAGCCTTTTAATCATGGAGGACTTTTTTTGTGGCATTTGGCAGAGAAATGGAGCTGTGTTGAGTGAGGTCTCCCTGCCTTACGATGTAGACTTTTATATAATATAATATAATATATAATATAATATAATATAATATAATATAATATAATATGATAATACATTCTATATAACATTAAATTTGATTTAATAGAATAATAGTAATAATAATCACGGAAGACTTTTATTATGACATTCGCCGGAGCCGTGGTGAGGGAGGTCTCGCGCACAAATGCCTCCCAGTCTCGAGCCGTACACTGTTGGTGGACTTCCCACTTGGAGGTAAGCCCCTCCCCCTTGGAGCTGTGGACCTCCCACTTAGAGGTAAGCTCCAGAGGTGCTCCAGTCTGCAGCAATACATACTTGGTGGGCATAGTCAGGTGATTACAAATGAGGCAATGGTGACCTCTACAGGTGAGTAACACATAGGGTTTATACCCTATATTTTTCACAAGGTAAAATTCAAGCACTTTTGAGGCCTTTTTTCAAGTTTCAGCTGTGGTAAATATATATATATATATATATGTATATATATATATATATACATATATATATATATATATATCCATCCATCCCAGCTCATAAGCATACCTGTCAAGCTTTGGATTTAAAAATAAGGGAAATTTTCCGCCACCCGCTTTGAGCCGTCCCACCAGCCCAACTGAGGTGAGGTATCCTTTATATTTTAAGACAGGTTTACAAGAAATCTAAAATAACCACCTGTGAACAACTTAAAAACTACAATTAGATTATCAGAATGTAATAGGTCTTCCTTTGTTGACACTAAAATGCTGTGGATATTCCTACATATGTAATTTTTATAATACAGCATAACCTTTTCTACATGAAATCTTCACTTTTTTGGCAGGAACGCTCTCTTTTATATGATAATATAAAACACTTCAGTCCAGTCCTGATCAGTTCAGTTAATTTCAGTCCTCTCAACAATTTTTCTCTCTCCAGCTCAACCATCTCTTCTACCCCTTCTAAATAATAAATTACACCAAATTACACTAACAAACCCTACAACTAGATCTGCGCTCCGCAAAACCAGCAAGCTGATTGGCTGTTTCTCTTGAAAGGCGGGACTTTCTCCTTGAACCGGCACCACGATTGGTTAAGAGACACACAGTGGACAGTCGCCTTAATAATAAAGTTTTTTACATTTTCATATAATACGGGAAATTTACGGGAAAATACTAATACGGGAGGACGGCGGGAAAAGGAGTAAAATACGGTAGTTTCCCGGCCAAAACGGGAGACTTGACAGGTATAATATATATATTATTATTATTTTCATATAGAGCTCCTATCCCTTTATAACGAAAGTGAGTTACACTCAAGTAACACAGACGGAGCGCTGGGTTCGTTAAATGACTCTTTACTCAAATCTTTAGTGTTTTTATTTGGTAGCTTCAATTAAATGAACACACAGCTCTGCAATTATCTCTGCAACCAATCTTAAATTGTAAACTAGTACTGAAACTTTTAAAACCTTCTAGTGTGAATAAATAAAAAATTCAAAAACATTTGTATTACACTCAATCATACCAAAAATATGAATTATTAATCAAATATCACCCCAATCTTTTTTTCTGTCCTTTTTTTCCCCCACCCACGTTCCAGGCCTGTTACGGTGCTTGGGAGCGTTGAGGCCGTAAAACAATAACAACACTGGCCGCTTCACCTCGTAGGGCTAAATAAAAGAAAATAAATGTAGCGCTGCGGATCTCAGAAAACTGCCAATTCTGAGTCGTTTCTGGCTCCTTTCAAACGTTCTCAGTCACTCACCCACTCTCTCTCTGTCTCTTTCTCGGCTGCAACTCTCACTGACGGAGCTCTGGAGTCGTGCTTGCTGCTCCAGCTAACCGGGCTATGGAGTGGTGTAGCTCACTCTCACCAAGGCAAAGTCAAGCTCTCCTGAAGTACAGCGACAGTCCCTCACTCGTAGCTGACGGTGAACTTGCTCTCCTCGCTCGTCTGGCTTCTCCAGCCAAACTCAGGCACAAGTTAGAACAGATGCTAAAAATACACTCAGCTCACTAACTTATTCTCTCTCTCTCTCTCTCTCTCTCTCTCCCTCCCCCTCCCCCCTCCCTTGATGCTTTTCTAGGAGAAATAGAGTACTATTAAGATAAGTGTGGCCTAGTCTTAATCTAGAAATAACAACTTCATCCTTCCTTTTCCACCCTCCTCTTTTACAGGATACTGAATCAGTCACTCTTGCACACAATGAGAATAAATGTCTTCCTTTAACCTCTTGTTAAAGGAAGCTGCTTTGTGACAACATCAGCTGTAAAAAGCGCTATATAAATAAATTTGTTGTGATTCGATTTGATAAATAAGGTGCACCAGATTATAAGGCACATTAAGCAACACTATTAAGGATGCCTACATGGAAGTGAGAAAGGGTGTTGCCACGTTTCTCTTCTACTGGAGAAATTGGGGGAAAAGCCTAAGTAAACAAAACTGTAATTCTTAAAAAAAAAAAAAAAACGAAATCTACACAGATTTCTCTCCTAAAAACTGTTTATTTGGGTGAGTAAAGAGCTTTCGTTTATTTATGGTTATTCTCCAGCACTAAGACTGGGTGCAGCAGCATTAGCATTAGCATTCCACTAACCGCAGTGCTAGTGGAACTTAAATGACGCCCGATAGCCCTAGACTGAGGAACCCTGAGCCAGTAACCCAGGGCTCTATTAGCTAGCAGTTAGCGGCTAATGCTAACACTGCTGCACCCAGCCTTAGTGCTGGAGAAACTTAAGGAGCACCGTATTATAAGGCACACTGTCGATTTTTGGGAAAATTAAAGGATTGTAAGTGCACCTTAAAGAAAAGGACTACAATTAAAGAAAACTGCTGCTGTTATGATTAATTTATGCATGCAGGTAAGGCCTACCTGTCCTCCCATTCCGGGCTGCATTCCAGGCCGCATGCCGGGGTTTCCTCCTCCAGGATTCTCCATCTTCATCCCCATCCCCTGCCGAGCCTGGCTCAAAAACTACAGAACCAACCAAAAACACCACATCTCAGTTTCATGACCTGGGCTGTGTATTAACCCTTAACAGGCCAGCATAACTGTAAAATAGATCCCACATTTTTCGCTCTATAAGGCGCACTATCAATGAACGTCTACTTTCTGCTGTATTTTCTTACATAAGGTGCAATGGATTATGAGGCGCATTATGTGACACTAGTAAGGAACAGGGGTGTCGTCATGTTTTCCTTCTAATTCAGCAGATCTCATTCCTGAGTGGTGAGAAGTGTAAAGCTTAGCTAAGTTAAGTAAACAAAACTGTAATTTTAAAAAAATCAGAGTAAAACAAGCGCTGGATGTTAATCTACACAAATATATCTCCTGAAAACTCTCCTGTTTATTTGGGTGAGTAAAGCGCTTCTGTTTATTTACAGTAAGCTTAGATTTCCAAGCTAAGTGCTACTAGTGCTACACTGATGGAAATTTGAGTGTTTTAGAAGGCCAGGGCGATAATAGCTAACGGTTTATCCCACGTAGCCCGACAATACTCAACTCTGAATGAAGAAAGAGCTAGCACTTAGCGTGATTAGCGGATAATGCTAATTCTGCTCCAGTCTTAGCGCTGGAGAACTAAACTGAAACTCCTGTATAACGCTGTACTTCATTAGAGTGGCTTTACTACTTCTTAATTTGCACCAGGTTATAAGGCACACTGTCGATTTCTGGGAAACTTTAAGGATTTTAAGTGTGCCATATAGTGCGAAAAATACACTGTGTACACAATGTGTGTGTGTGTGTGAATATATATATATTACCTGTTGCCCTTGTAGTCTCTGCTGCAGCTGTAGTCTGGTGGGTTTGGTGGCGCTCATCATCCTGGGCCGCATCATGCCGGGGCGAGGGTGCCCCATGCCCCCCATCGGACCCATGCCCCCCATCCCGGGGAAGCCCCCCTGCTGTCCCATCTGGTTGAGCATTGGGTTGTAGCCCCCGGGCGGCGGCTGGCCCTGCATGGGGTTTCCTCCGTAGCCCGAAGGCATGGGCATGGAGGGGGGTCCCGGGTAACCCTGAGAGTACATGGGCTTCTGCTCCATCACCATCGAGGGGTCCTGCCCGGGGAACGGCTCCGGCTGCAGATCTCCACCCGTACCCTGAGGAGAGAGAGGAGAGAGGGAGGAGAGGATGGAGAGAGAGGGGTAAAGATAGCATCTTAGTGCTTAGGGGTGAAAGAGGTAGTATGTCTGTAATGTGTAATATGAAGTATACAGTATTACAGTACAGAGTACATGAATGTTCTCTCTATAAAACATTGGCTGAACAATCGGCTGCACCCTTTAACCAGTCTCTGCCAGTGTAAGGTGTATTATATAATATATTTACCAAAAAAAAAAAAAAAAAGCAAGTAGAGACAAGCACATGCCTCCTCCGATACATGTGAAGTCAGACTCCGCCTCTTTTTGAACCCTTTTTCCGAGTAGCATAACAGTGCTAACGCTCGGAGGAAAGTGCAGCAACTCGGTTCTGATACATCAGCTCACAGACGCAGCCTTGTGCTGATCCACATCACCCTAGGAGTGATGAGGGGAAAGAGAGAGCGCAATCTACTCTACCCACCCAGAGAGAGCAAGGCCAACTGTGCTCTCTCAGGGCTCTGGCAGCTGATGGTGAAATCATAGTGACAAAACGCCTGAACAACTGTTTTTAAGAAATACAATTCTGATCTGATAAAAGCTCCAAAGCGACACAGAAAAACTGTAATCTATAAGCGATTTTAGTTATGATTATTAAATTATAAAATGATGTGTTTGTCTCATTGCTGACCTGGCTGATGAGGTCAGGGATGCCCAGGGCTCGGTCGATCTCCTCCAGGGCCATAACGTCGGTGTTGTTGAGCAGAGAGTCCAGCTGGTCGAGCAGCGCTCTCTCGTCACTCTGACCTTCAGAGGTAGAGGGAGGAACCAGCAGCTCATCCAGAGCATTACCGAACTGTCGCCTGCAACACACACACACATTACAGTATTGTTTTGTATATAACACACAGTATTGTGCAAATGTTTTAGGCACCTGTGTGAATTTCAGTAAAGAAAAAGCTTGTAATCTGTGCAGTAAGTGTTTATTATCTCAGTAAAACACATTACAGCATTACAATAAATACAAACAGCAATTTTACACAAAGCAGTTACAGCTTTCACAGCCCTGTTTCCCTTAAAACAAAATCTCCTAATCTCTCCTCCTCATCTGAGTTTAACAGAGTTACAGTATTTCTAGTTCTCATCATATTAATCAACACCTGGTTTAGTAATATTTAGTAATATTTGGTAAATGTGGTAAATCAGGTGAGCTGCTGACGGAACTGAACATAATAATATACACATGCTGGCTGAGGAGCATCCAGGAGAAATCTGGAATCTCTACACTTTGTTCTTTAGCTTGGCTCCCAGGATAAAACATTAACTTATCATATAACATATCCAGTTAGGAAACAGTTGATGGCACACATTCATGACTAGCAGTGCAATAGTCGCGACTACTACACAGAAACAGCCCCAGCATGTGTGTGTGTGTGTGTGTGTGTGAGATGTAAAAGCTCTGACTGACCTGCTGTTGTCCATCCCCATCACATTATCAGGCCAGGAGGGAGACTGGCTGTCCGGACACTGCTGCTGCCCGAAAGGACCCATTCCCATATTCACATCACTAGATCCTGAAGAGGGAAAAGCAACACCAGAGCAACCGCTTAGCAACACCATAACAACCACCTGACAACCCTTTAACACCATAGAAGCCATGAACACTACCAATCCTCCTGATCCAGTCCCAGTATACCCACCCATTTCCATCAGCTGCTGCTGCAGCATGGACCTGGTCCCAGGGACGCTGTTGGACCGGTTGACCATGGGTCCTCCCATCATGCCCTTGGAGTTATAGGAGTCCATGCCAGGCCGAATCATGGACGGGTGACCACCGGTGCCCACAGGACTGGCACTCGATCGGGGCATCCCCCAGTCTCCGGGTCCTCCCATCGGAGACCGCTCCGGAACCCCCATCCCTCTGTTCATCATTCCTGAGAATAATAATATTGCAGATTTTTCATGAAAAGTTCTTTTCAGTATGTTTACTATAAAAGTAGCTACATTTATTACTCTATTACATCATGTTATCTACTGAAATAAACAGAACTCTGCTGCACAGTGACATAGGTAGTAATAAACTCCTACCCATGCTGCTGTGGTAGGATTCAGACCCTGCCATCATGCGCGGGCCGTCCAGGCTCTCCTGTTTGATGGGCATGGGGCAGGGGGCGCCGCGGCGGCTGGCCAGCCCTCCTCCAGCGGACAGCTTAGAGTCCAGCGACATGGCCTTCTGTAACTGCGCCCGACACCCCAAGCTCATCCCAGGACTCCCCGATCCTGAGAGATAAACAGCAGGACACCGCATCACCCAACTGTGCTACTCAACTAACTTTTAGTAAACTTAAAGTAAAGTTGTGACACTACTTGAACAAAAATATAGTTCTAATTGTTGCTTAAAAGTTTCTATAAAGGTCTATCTATGTTGTTCCTAAATTAATGGATTTAATGGATTTTTTGTCTGTTAGCTTTTTTTTCGGTTCACACAAATTTAATGACTAAGCATTTCCTGTTTGCTCTTTTAAAGTTGCTTATGTAGCTTATTAATAAATATAATGGCTTTTGTACGCAATTAAAGATTTGTATTTGTATTTACAGTGAAAGGTTACTTGGCTTGTATGTACATTCAGTGACTGTTAGCAGTGTTAGCTTTGTATCTCATGTTTGCTGTTTTAAACTTGTTTATGTAATTTCAATAGATCAATAGATTTAACGAATTGTCAAAGCAATTAAATATAAATGTTGTCTTTGTCTATATTTACAGTGAAAAGTTTAATGACAGTCTATACTCAGAGTTTGTTAGCAGTGTTAGCTTAGCATTTCCTGTTTACTGTTCTTTAACTTGTTTGTGTAGCTTATCAATAAATTTAATGGCATTTTAAAGCAATTAAATATAGATTTTCTTTTGCATTTACAGTAAAAAGGTTAATGAAAGTCTTTATTAAGGGCTTATTAGCAGTGTTAGCTTAGCATCTCCTGTTTGCTCTTTATATGTATATGTAGCTTATCAATAGTTTTAATGTATTTTGAAGCAATTAAACAAATATCGTGGCTTGTATTTACATTCAGAGATTGTTAAAATGTTAGTTTGTGTTTTTTTAAACTTATCAATAGATTTTATTAATTAGAAAGTAAGTGTGGCTTGTATTTACACTTAGAAATTGCTAGCAGTGTTAGCTTTTTTATTATAATAATTAGATGTGTTAGCTTAGCATCTCCTGTTTGCTGTTTTAAATTTGTTTATGAAGCCTATCAGCAGATTACAGCAGCAACTTTCTATAATTTTTTAGATTAATTAAAATGGTAAAATGATAAAAAAATATGAGTGTCTACTTTCATTTGCATTCAGAAACTGCAGTCCTGATGAGTGCCAGTTTCATCACTATAATGTTTTTGCAGTGACTGAACTTGGGGATACTTTTAAAAGTTCTTGAAATCCTTCTGTTTGGATTGACTGTCCTTTATTCTTCCTTAAAGTGTTTATTTAGTAGTTCTTGCCATAATATGGATTAGAACTGACTGATAAAATGTTGAGATGTGTAAAACTGTCATTTAAGGAAAAGGTGCTACTTTAAATGTAAAATATAAAACTATTTTCTGTTTTTGATTGAGTTTAGTTTAATTTACTAAATAAACAATAAATAATAAAATGATAAATAAATAATGAAAAACACTGAATTTAAGGGGAATCCAAACTTTTGACTGGCATGTACTCTTAGATGTTAGGAACTACATCTGCTTTACCATCATCAGGGAATGAATGAAGCTTGTTTCCTCCATCTGAAGCACCGCCGACGTCTCCCTGCTCTGGGAAATCTCCTCCAGAACCTCTCAGGCCTCCCAGGATTGTGTCCAGCTGCAAGACAAAACTCAATAAATGAGACACAAACTTATGAACTTTAAAATATGAGAATCACCAAACCAAGATGAGTTTTAGCCGTAATCAGCCGTAATCACCTGCTGCAGCTCTGATGTGTTAGTGTCGGGTGAGAAAGAGCTGCAGAACTGGGGTTAAACTCTGCAGGGACGCCCAGTGGAGCACAGTACTTTCCAACAGTGAGGCAATATGTTAATGAGATCATACCTCAGTATCAAATAGCAATTACGGGCAAAGAGCCAAATTTTTCCTTCGATTTCGGGACTTTAAAGCGCGTCTTCAGAGTCTTAAAGTCTTAAAACGTGAAAAAAAAGATTCACTTTTATTCTACTTCATTCTTGTCTAAGCATATCTCTCCAAACCATCACTGATCATCAGTAAATTTTACATTTCATTTGTAAATCAAGGGAGCAGAGTCTGGAGGAAGAGTGGAGAGACACACAGTCCAAACTGCTGGAGGTCTAGTGTGAAGTTTCCACCAATCAGTGATGGTTTGGAGAAACATGTCTGTCATCTGCTGCTGTTGATCCACTGTGTTTTATTATCAAGTTAATAAAAGCGGATTTCATTTTCCAGCAGGACTCGGCACACTGCCCACACTGCCAAAAGCAGTCTTAGACACTGATTTTTGGGTTTTCATTGGCTTTAAGCCAAAATCATCAACGATAAAATTAATAAATACATCTATATAATATATGAGTTTCACATTTTCAACTGCAATACTAACCCTTTGAACTCTAGGCTGTTTTGTTGTGTTTTTTCTCAGTTTTTGTTTTCAGTTCCTCTTTCAGGTCTTATAACACAGTAATTATATCAGACAGACACATGCCCTGATCTCTTTTACTCCAGAAGACATACGGCTGCTCTAAAATATAATCATTTAAAATGTAAAAGGAAGCAGAATTGTTCTATTTTCCTGGAACTGATCATGTTTTGGTCAAAATTTTACCAAGTGCCTGTTTTTTTTTTTTTTTTTTTTTTTTTTTTACATATTTTTGAATGTATAGACTTTAAATATATTCACACCTAATATATACAGGTGCTGGTCAACGAATTAGAATAATTTGAAATAGTGAAATCATGAAATTCTTTGAATGCATTTTTTGTGCAGAAAGCAAATCAGGTGTTCACCGCACCTGTCCTACTCGTTAGACTAATCACAGAACTCGTTACCTGGAAAAAAATTTGCTCAGCTGAGCTTTTCAAAAGGCCCATTTAGGCCATTTAACTGTGACACTGTTGTTTTATTGAATTAGAATAATGGAGAAACCGTTTCATTGAATTAGAATAATTTTTATTATAATTACAATCATCACTTTCTCAGTATTTTGTGGCTGCCCCCTTGGCTTGTATGACTGCCTGAAGTCTCCGCGGCATCGATTTGACCAGCTTGTCGCAAGTTTCCGCACTCACAGCTTCCCAGGCAGTGGCGATGTTCTGCTTCAGTTGGTCCAGCGTAGTAGGCTTTCTGTCGCGAATTTTCCGCTTGACGATGGCCCAAAGGTTTTCAATGACATTGAGGTCAGGCGAGTTGGCCGGCCATGCCAAAACTTCAAGCTGTTTTTTAGTGAACCTATCTTTGGTCGACTTTGCCGCATGAGCCGGTGCAAGATCCTGTTGAAATATGAAGTCTTCTTCGCCGAACTGTTCCTCAACAGTCGGAATCAGGAACGTTTCCAGAACATCTTGATATACGGCAGCATTGACAGTCTTCTTGAGGAAGCAGAGTTTCCCTACACCTCGAGCGGACATGCATCCCCAGACCATAACGCTCTGGGGAAACTTGACGGATCTTTTCACGCACTCGTGGTTGTAGGTTTAGCCACCACGACGTCAGACACGAGGACCTTGGTCACCGAAGGAGATGCAGAAGCGTGATTAGTCACTGAAGACTACTTTCTGCCAGTCTTCAGCAGTCCACTCGCCGTGTTCTTTGGCCCACTTCAGCCGTTTCTCCATTTGTTTCTTGTTCAGCATCGGTTTTACTGCTGGAACGCGAGATTTGAAGCCGAGTTCGCGCAGACGACGGTAAGTGGTTGATCTGGAGACGTCAGCGCCGGTCTGCTTGTTCCACAAGTCGGTGAGCTCGAAAGTGGGCTTGAACCGGTTTTCTGACTGCGATCTTTCTCAGCTGCTTGTTGTCGCGAGCAGAAGTTTTTCGGACGCCGGAACAGTTAGTGCGCTTGCTGCAGTTTTTCTTGAGAGCTTTGCAGACGGAAGACTGGCTGATGCCGAGCTGCTCAGCAATTTTAGTTTGGGTCAAGCCTTGTTGGCGAAGGGCTTGAATTTGAGCCACTATTCCGGTTGAGAGGTCGCGCTGCTTACCCATGATTGATTTTACAACTTAGAAATTCTACTCAACCCTGACTTTATACTGCACAGTGAACACTCTTCACAGAAAACAAAAATTCGAGCATTTATTCTAATTCAATGAAACGGTTTCTCCATTATTCTAATTCAATAAAACAACAGTGTCACAGTTAAATGGCCTAAATGGGCCTTTTGGAAAGCTCAGCTGAGCAAATTTTTTTCCAGGTAACGAGTTCTGTGATTAGTCTAACGAGTAGGACAGGTGCGGTGAACACCTGATTTGCTTTCTGCACAAAAAATGCATTCAAAGAATTTCATGATTGCACTATTTCAAATTATTCTAATTCGTTGACCAGCACCTGTACATGTAGATACTAAAAACCTGACACTCAGAGCAGCCTATGCCTTTCAGTATATTATTATTTTGTAAAATGTTTAGTGCAAAATTGCTACTTAGTAAAAATGTGCAAGTAAAATAAAAACTATATAAAGTAGTGCGCACACCATACCTAGCTTTAGTTTGAGTAAAGCAGGTAGTTTCACACTGTTTTTTCTGTGGACACTTTTGAGTCTTTATTAACTGATATTATTTGGTTTGAAACATCATATAAATATGTTTGAAGCACTAAAGGTAAATAATATTGGTTGGGGAAGAAGATTTTTCACTTTTTTAGGTGTTTTTTTTTCTCAATGGGTTTCTTGTAGATTTAGCTTTACCGCACTGGGATTTCGTCACTATTTTTAGAAAGAGTAAGCTCCGCCCTTTCTAATATATTCATATATGGATTATGTTTATGTGTGAAGGGGTTCCTGAGTAATTAAGCTGAGAACACAAGGTGAGATTTTGGACGTTTGAACTGTAAGTTTGAGGAGAACCAGAAACACAGGGACGTACCTCATCAGGAGGCTCAGGCTTGATCTTGCCCTCCATGCTGCTGAGCGGGGTGCCACCGTTACCCCCGGCTGCCCCTTTGCCCTCCAGCTCCTCAGGCTTTGGCTTGATGTCGGCGGGCTCTTTGGAGTCGTCCTTGTTGAGGAGGTAGTGCAGCAGGGCGTGGGTCTTCTTCTCCTTGGGGCTGTGCTGCTCCTGCTTGGGGTCGGAAGCTCCAGAGCTTCCGCCAGACCCACCTGTAGCTCCTCCTGCACCTGCGTTGGCACCACCTGCCTCGCCTCCGCCAGCTCCGCCCCCTTCCTGACCCAGCGTCACCTTCCCCGTGGCTTCTGCGGTGATCTTGGCCACTTCATCTGGAGTGTTTCCATTCTGGAGCAACTTGTGTAGGATTTTGTGCTTCTCTTGCAGGGATGCTGTGTAGTGGGGGGCGGAGCCTAGAGCTCCGGCTGCTCCTCCCCCTGCTCCGTGAGCTTGGCTTTGATTGGTGGACGAGGAGACACCAGTCGAGGATGGACTTGTGACGCAGCTTGGCTCTTTCCCGTCCATGCCCAACGAGGCATTCGGACCACTTTGTGATGCTGAAGGAGGTCCGGAGGGTCCAGAAGGTCCTGGAGGTCCACTTCCTACCCCTAACCCAAGCTCCTCTGTGGGGGAGGTGAGGAGCTGGAGCAGTTTTTTGTGCCCCTTGCTGTCAGGGACCCTCCGCTGAGTTTCTGCTGAAGCATTGGCAGCTTCATTGCCTCCCTCACCGGACTCTTTGCCCCCTGGACCCGCCTGGCTGTCCGGTCGCTCGCCGCTGCTGCTCTCAGCCTGGTGGGCGTGGCTGTGGTGGTGATGGTGGTGGTGCTGCTGATCTCCAGCCCCCATTCCGAAAGCTCCAGCGGGGCTCTTGGAGTCGCCGTGCCCTGGCTTGCAGGGGCCGCTGGGCTGGGAGGAGGAGGAGGAGTGGACGCTGGGGGAGCTGTCAGGTTTGTGGGCGGGGGACAGGGAGGTGAGGGTGGAGGGATGAGAGGGAAGGGAGGTGCCCACACCTTCGCTGATGGCCTGGAGGGCGTTGAGGGAGCTGCTGGAGAAGGAGGTGCCACCTCCTCCTCCTCCTGTTCCCACACTGCCAGGACCCATTGGGGAATGCATGCCTGAGAAAAAGACGGAAAAATTAGTAGAGTTCGGTACATTCCCAATTATTTTAAACAGACAGACAGGTTGGCATCAGTTGATTGGCCTGTCATAAAAAAGTAGGTTATTGATTTACCATACAATATATGGGCATGACCTCCACTGGCAGACATGTAGAGGGAGGTCTAAAGTGCTCTCTAGACTTTTACGCATCATTTTTTTCATTGTACAGCACTTACCTCCTGGGGAGAACTGGTTGGACGCCATCTTTGGACTGCCCCGGTTCCGAGGGGACATGAGAAGACCCTGCTGAGGTCCGTTCATACCGGGGCTGCCTTGAGACGGGCTGTTCATGCCCCCGAGCCCGTAGCCCCCTCTGGCCTGGAAGGGGGGCTGCTGGTGGTGCTGCTGCTGCATCCCAGGACCCGAATGATTCATCGCATTCATCTGACCCATCTGGTTCATTTGATTCATCTGATTCATTTGGCTCATTGGATTCATCTGATTCATCTGATTCATTTGATTCATCTGGTTTATCTGCATCATTCGGTTACCCATGTTACCCATGTTACCCATGTTGCCTCCATTGCCCCCATACATGGGTCCGCCTCCCATGTGGCCCATGTCGTTCATTCCGTAGCCCCGGTTCATGCCCATCCCTCCCATGCCACCCATACCCATACCCCCACCAGGGCCCATGTTCATTTGAGCATTAGGGTTGCCACCCCCCATTGCCTGCTGCCTCATGCCCCCCTGCATCATGCCACCCCCCTGGTTAGGGCGACATCCGTTGGGCTCTCTGTGGGGAAAAGAGAAGTAGATTTTATTTAGTAATTTAGATTTAATTTAAGTTTAAAATGACTTTAAAATCGATTAAACGATTTTAAAATCAGTATAGTGTCAAAAGTACTTTACAAATTAAAGAGCTTAAGAGGTATTAAATATACTATTTATTGCACCACTAAAAAAAACTATGCACAAAAAACATTATGATTTATATTTATTTTTCAGCATTTTGTTACTTTGCCCTCACCCAAACCCAGACTTTAAAACCCATTTTGCTTTAAAATAGATAAAAAAGGTGATACATTCTTAAGAATTACAATTTTGGCTAGGGTTAGGGTTTACTTTTGCACATTTTTTTAATATGCTATAAATTCCACATAATGACATAATTAATTCAACAGCCTGTGATTTTTTAAAAGTGAACAATAGAAACTGACAGACACCATGGAGCTTGATTTAGGGTGTGTCAGTGTGTCTTTGCTATTGTAATGACGGGAAAAGTACACCTCGAAACTCGCAAAAGACATGGTGCTAATTCTCTTAATTAATCATAGGTGTGGTTAATTTTGGGTGTAACTTGAAATAAACCAATCAGAGTGTCACTTGCCATTCCTTTTAGGAACCAGGTGTACTCTAACTTTGGCAGATTGCTATTTTAACGGCGCAACACTTCTGCACTTCCCTTTATTGGGTTTATTGTTAATGTAAAAGTTGGGGTTTGTGCACTGCAGTGTATGTATGTGTGCATAATATTTATGTATCTATCTATGTGTAGACAATTCACTGCCAAGATAGCAATGAAAGTCTGACTGTTGCCATCTTTTCTAGGTTTTCTTCAGTCAGTGGAGCACCTGTGTTTTCCGTTGCCAAGATACAGAGCAATACACCAGAAGTTTACCTGAACACACCTCATTTCCAGATCACCACGCCATATATCAGTATAGATATATTGAGAAGCACTGTTGCTATTTAAACGAGGCAGGTAGAAGGTGTGAAAATAGACTGTTGGTGGAGTGTAAGATTGGGCTCAAACTGTAAAAAATGCTAAATATTGAAGAATCCCCCCGGTACAGTATGTGTACATTATACAGGTGCTGTACCTCTGCAGCAGGTGAGTAGATATGAAGCCCTGGGGCTCGTTGCTCATCGGGTGGCGGTAGAGTTTGCTCTTGGTCTGTGCCGAGACCGGGGTGCCATCCGCCAAGGAAAATCTGTAGATGGGGGTCTCGGCATGACCCTGCAGAAAGGCTGATCAGAGAGAGAGAGAGAGAGATTAAAAATACAGCATAGGCTAATATATAAAATATTACAGAAAGCACTGTATATTTAGTTTATTTATGGCATCAAAACCCACCCTCATGGTAGTGGCGTTTATGGGACCAGGGCTGTCCGTCACTGTGCTGCAGGAACATCTGAATACAGCGTCTCAGCAGGTCCTCCCAGCCCGGACGCATGGAGGCACGCAGGGAATTCTGGTCTATCTGGATCAGCTTACCTGTCAGGAATAAATATAATAATATGTATAATAAGTATATACATACAGCTGTGGAAAGAATGAAGAGAGCACTTCAGATTCTGAATCAGTTTCTCTGATTTTGCTATTTATAGGTTTATGTTTGAGTAAAATGAACATTGTTGTTTTATTCTATAAACTACAGACAACATTTCTCCTAAATTCCAAATAAAAATATTGTCATTTAGAGCATTTATTTGCAGAAAATGAGAAATGGTTGAAATAACAAAAAAATGCAGAGTTTTCAGATTCATAAAGTTTTAAGAGTTCAGAAATCAATATTTGGTGGAATAACCCTGTTTTTTAATCACAGTTAAAATCATGTATCTTGGCATCATGTTCTCCTCCACCAGTCTTACACACTGCTTTTGGATAACTTTATGCTGCTTCACTCCTGGTGCAAAGTCAAGTGTGTGGATATAAATCTGCACTGAAATGGTAACCAGCAAAAGAACCAGCACTGGATAATTTTAAGCTAAACATGGCCTGTAGTTCTACATTTTGTTCACTGGGAGGCGCCACGTTTATATATTTGATTCAGTGATCTCAGCTTTAAAAGCAGCAGTAATTTTAAGAGTAAATATTGGACTGGGAGAAGAAGGCAGAGAGAATGAGGCAATTTTAACTACAAATTCAGTTTAGTGTAGAATTAGTCTCAAATTACGAACCTGTGTTTACTTTTCACAGTATACTGAAGATAATGAGAGGAAATAAATGGACCAGTCTAGAGCTGCACGTCCTGACTATTCAATTACCCTGGATTTAATAGATATGACCATTACAACTATATACAGCTGCATTATATATATATATATATATATATATATATATATATATATATATATATATATATATATTATAAAAAAAGAAAGAAAGAAAGAAAAGGCCAACAGCCCAGTCTGACCTGAGAGCTCGTGTCTGGTGTTGAAGCTCTCAGTTCTCTCCACAGCCGTCACTCGCCGCGCCACACAGATCATACACGACTGTAGATCTGAAAACACACACACACACACACACACACACATTACAGAACACATTATAACTAAATATAAAATACATACACATGTCAGTGTAATGTTTAAGAAAATTGAGGGTAAAATTTCTTTACTTTTTAACTCTTACTATTTGGTGTAGTATAGTAGAAACGGGTTTCCATCAATTATTTTTAAATTTTCTATTATTGTGTTTATTTCTGCACCTCACAATTAGGTGAATAATTTTAGGACAAATAAAAATATTTAAAAAATTAAAAAAATATATATATATTTTTTTAATGTTGTAACAAAAGTAAGTTGCATTATACCATCAGCTTTATGTTACAAGATGCAAAAAAGAAAACAAATGAGAGAAGATTTTTTTCCAATTCTGTTAGTGAAAGTCAGAAATGAAAAACTAAAGATTTGATAAAACATATGAAAATCAATTTCTTCTTCACCAAAGTAAATGTAAAAAAAAATGAAATAAAAAAGTTACACTGACTTTTTTCTTTTTACTTATTTTGCAGTATGTAATAACCTAAATCTGGCAGCTGCTCTTTGCATCAATACCATTTTTTCCAACAGAGTACAAGTACGTGTATTTTTTTCAAATAAATTTATTTACCTATCACCAGGAGGGGGAAGACACGCCTCCTCTGATACATGCAAAGTCAGACTCCACCTCTTTTTGAACTGCTGCTAATGCAGCATTGCCGAGTAGCATCACAGTGAAAGCGCAGCGACTCGGTTCTGATACATCAGCTCACAGACGCAGCCTCGTGCTGATCCACATCACCTTTAGGAGTGATGAGGAGAAAGAGTGTCATCTACTGTACCCACCCAGAGAGAGCAAAACCAATTGTGCTCTCTCAGGGCTCCGGCAGCTGATGGCAAGCTGCATGACCAGGATTAGAACCAGCAATCTTCCCATAGTGGAAGCGCTTTAGACTGCTGGACCAATTGGAGCCGTACATGGGCACAGTATCGGGACGATACCAATACCAGTGTCAGTATTCGCGCATTTCTGATAGACTTTCACTGAATAAACTTAATAAAACATTAAAAAATCATACCTTCTCCCTCCTCCATCATGGCTTTGGGCTGCGTCAGGGCGAAGCACTGCATGGTCTCGTAGCGCGGGCCCCCGGGGGCCTCCTCGCCAGGGCCGGGGCCATGACCGAACTTCACCAGCATCCGGCAGTTAAAGGTGTGGCTCTTCTGCCGAGGAGCCTCGCCCCCCCACGACATGCCATTTACTGCAGGGGAAGAGAGAGAGGACAAACCAGTTTAATGAATGTTTATTTACTAATATATTTCCTCATTACTCTTGAATTTTTGCAACAGGAGTAAAGGAATAACGTTATCCAAAAGCAGTGTGTAAGACTGGTGGAGGAGAACATGATGCCAAGATGTATAAAAACTGTGATTAAGAAACTGTGAGTTATTCAACCAAATATTGATTTCTGAACTCTTAAAACTTTAAGAATATGAACTTGTTTCTTATAACTTTTTTTGGTTATTTCAGCCATTTCTAATTTTCTGCAAATAAATGCTCTAAATGAGAATATTTTTATTTGGAATTTGGGAGAAATGTTGTCTGTAGTTTATAGAATAAAACAACAATGTTCATTTTACTCAAACACAAACCTATAAATACCAAAATACATATATATTAAAGTGATTCCAAAATAAAGGTAAACCTCATTTTGAACAATTTCTTTGCTATTTGTAGTTTAATTTTTAGTAGGGGAAACACTAATTACAATTGAAAATCTGATTTTTTTTTTGTAGGCCATATCGCCCAGCTCTACCAGTTGGTAATGATGGAAGTGGCTCTCATCAGGACCAGCCCAGGAAAGGCAGAGCAAGTTACAAGAGTTTCCTCTGTTGCACAGAATATGTTCTTCATAGTTACCAGCCCCAGAAACTGCAAGTTAAATAAAGGACCCCAGATAAGTTTAACACTTTTAAGTTACTACATGATTCCTTATGTGTTCATTCATAGTCTGGATCACTTTACTATTCATTTATAATGTAGGAAAAATAAATAAATGAATAAAAACATTAAATTGAGAAAGTGTGTCCCAACTTTTGACTGGTACTGTATATAACTGAAGTTTTGGTGCATATCTTTTTTTTACTACCCATGCTCTCAGAGGTGGCTGTGCTGAAGGTGACTCCACACACACACAGCTGTGTTGGGCTCTAATGAAAACAGATGGGTCCCGGTGCTCCACACACAGCCCAGCTATCGGAAATCGACAGCCCTCGCTGCATTCAGACCATGCTTCATTAGCCCAGCGAGAAACAGCAGCGCACTCCTCTCCCTGTGTGTCACTGAGGTTGGAGAAGGAGGGCAGCTGACTCAGCTTCTTACTCTTTAGTTAAAGCTTATTTACGTTGAACAGGAATATCTAACGTACAAGAGAAAACCTCCAACAGGAAGTATTTTGCTTCTTTGCTTTTTTTTATATGTATGTGCGTTGGGGATGCTCCTGTTTTACAATTCACTACCAAGATAGCAATGAACGTCTGACTGTTAATATCTGTCTAGGTTGTACTCAGTCAGTGGCGCACCTGTGTTTTCTGCTGCCTGAAGACACCTCATTTCCAGATCACCACACCCCTCAGCATAGATATATTTAAAAGCACTGTTGCTATTTAATCGATGCAACCTTCTATTTTTTAATTAATTTAAAAAGCACTTTTTTTATTATAATTTTATTTATTAAAGGGGAAAAAACTATCCAAACCAATCTAATCCTGTGAGAAAAAGTGTTTAATAACTGCAATCAAGCTTTACTGATAACTGGAAACGAGTCTTTCACATCTCTGTGGAGGAATTTAGTTCCACTCTTCTTTACAGAACTGTTTTAATTCAGACACATTAGAGGATTTTCTCATCCACAGCATCTCAATCAAGCAGACTTTAACTAGACCCTCCAAAACCTTCATTTAGTTTTTGTTTTTTTGACCCATTCAGAGGTGAACGTCTTGTTTGTGTGTTTTGGGTCATCGTCCTGCTGCAGAACCCAAGTACAACTGAGCTTGAGGTCACTAAGAACAGATGGCCAGATTCTGATTCTTATTCAGGATTGTCTGGAAAAACAGCAGAATTCCTGGTTTTATCTACTGTTTTACAGCAAGTTGTCCAGCAGCCCCTGATCATCACACACAACACTACCACCACCATGTTTTACTACGTTCAGTATGATTTCAGTTCTTTTTTTCTGAAATTATGTGTTAGTTTATAGTTTTACGCCAGATGTAATATAACACAAACCATCCAAAAAGTTCCAATTTTGTCTCGTCAGTCCTGTAAAGAATATTTACCCAAAGTTCTGGAGATCATCAGGATGTTAGTTAGTAAATAGGTGACGGGTTGTTGTGTTCCTCTGTTTTTGAACTCTCTTTCTTACTATTGAATCATTAACACTGATCTTAACTGAGGCGAGTGAGATCCTGCAGTTCTTTAAATGTTGTTCTGGTTTAAAGGTGACCTCCTGGATGAGTTGTTCATGCCCTTTTGGAGTAATTTCAGTGAGTCGGCCGGTCACTCCTGGGAAGGTTCACCAGTGCTCCATGTTTTTTTCTCCATTAGTGAATAATAGTGAATCGTTGTGGTTCACTGGAGTCCCAAAGCTTTAGAAATGACTTTATAACCTTTTCCAGACGAAAATGATAGATAGATGATCAATAAATTTGTTTTCTTATCTGTTTTGGAGTTTCTTCAGATGGGGGTTTAATAATAATGTGCTGCTTTTTGAGATCTTTTATCTGCTTCATGTTCTCAGACAGGTTCTATTTAAGTGATTTCTTGATTCTTCAGGTTGCGGCCGTTAAAACCACTAGGGCTCTGTGTGTGTGTGTGTGTGTGTGTGTGTGTGTGTGTTTCTCTCACCGCTGTTCCTGGGCAGGTTCTTGTGGAACTCCTCGCGGTCCTCCTCGTGGAGGATGTTGTAGACGCTGGTGTTGATGAGCTCCTCCTGTTTGTACTGCAGGTACTGAGTGACGTTATCCGACACAAACACGATGCTGCCCTCCCGGTTCACCACAAACAGGAAGCCGTCCAGGGCCTGCAGAGACACAGGAAACACAGAAATGATAAAATAAAGATTTAAAAACAGTCCTGTAATGACCCTCAACACAGTACCCTCTATAGTGCTTCATATAAGCCCTATCCGGAAGGGATTAGTTTCTCAACGGGTTCTGGGGTAATTTTCATGGGGGTTTTTATCCTCTGTGATTTTATTCCTGTCCGGAACGATCATGTACGTGTTTTTCTCACATGTCCTCTGAAAAACAAATTACAGTCTTAATTATCTGCTGTTTTTCTCTGAACTCTTTTCGTGGTCCTCCGGTAATTTTAGTCCCGCCCGGACGCACATCTCTGAGTTTCGTCTCCTCACGTTGAATAAAATAGCTATTTGTCCACAGCCGCGCACCGTAATTACACTTTCGGCGCGCGTTTCCGTGGAGATCCACGTAAAAAACACAACAGTGAATGGAAATGGAGGAGCTACTGAACGTGATGTCATGTGACTGAAAAAGCCTAAAAACTCACTGATCCTCCTTTTTTTTTATTGCAGTCTGGATAAGAGTTTTATCAATGAGTAGAAGTTTAAAATATCTTTCACAGAAGTCCAGACAGGGCTTAAGACCATTTTTCTTTGTCGGGAATATATATAATGTGTTGCTTTTTGAGATCTTTTATCTGCTTCATGTTGTCAGACAGGTTCTATATATATATTTAATTGATTTCTTGATTCTACAGGTCTGGCAGTAATCAGGCCTGGTTGTGGTTAGTAGTGAAATTGAACTCAGCTTTACAAAAAGTGTAATTAATCACAATTAATTTAACACTGGGTTGATTTAAGATAATTTTGTTTGCTAGTTTGACCCTGACCATATTCTTCCTTTCTTTACTTTATTTTTATTTTATTTTTTACCTTTACTGCCGCGCACTGTAATTACACTGGGCGAGCGTTTCCACCGAGATCCACGTAAACACAACAGCGAGTGGAATTGGAGGAGCTACTGAACGTGATGTCATGTGACCGAGAAATCCACCTACCCATCCATCCATCCATTCATCCATCCATTCATCCATCCATCCATCCATTGATACATCCCTGCTCATGGCTGAATAAATGCCTCCAACAGTTCTTTATCCTACAGCCAGAATCCACATGCCTATGACTTGCAGACTTGTTGCATATCATTTTACTTGCAAGTCCTTTGCGGCAAACTACCAATCCTGACTGTTTAATGTAGCAATTATTGGCACTTCCCAAACATTAAGGGCCCCCTTTTAGCTTCATTTAGTTAAGCTTGATTTAGGGCGTGTCAGAGTGTCTTTGCTATCGTAACGGCGGGAAAAGTACACCTTGAGCGCTTGGAAACGCGCTATGGCACGCTCTATGGATTTGTGCACTGCTAAGTGTCCCTGTGTGTGTAACAAACAGGTATGTATGTGCGTTAGGGATGCTCCTGTTTTACAATTCACTACCAAGTGCACCTGTGTTTTCTGCTGCCAAGATAGCAATACACCAGAAATTTACCTGAAGACACCTCATTTCCAGATCACCACACCCATCAGCATAGATATATTTAAAAGCACCGTTGCTATTTAAACGATGCAGGTGGAAGGCATTTAAATAGACTGTTGGATGAGTGTAAGATAGCAATGAGCGTCTCACCTGTAGTAGAAGTGGCCCCAGATGATCCTTATCGATGACCCCCTGACCAGTGGAGGACACGTCAGCTTTTTGGACATCGTCATCAATGGACGAGGCTTTACCTGTTGATATGAAGAGATAAGATTAGATAAGATAAACCTTTATTAGTCCCTTAAAGCAGACTTTAGAGTCTTGGGGAGTTTAAAGAGAATACGTTTCAATACAAATATAAAGATATTTGACATTATGTATTGATGCGACATGATCGAAACTATACAACATATCACAATATACTCCGAAATCACTAGTGTGAAAGTGTATGTATGTGTGTGTTCAATGAATGCCTAAAATGGATAAAAATTAGATTAATTTGCGTTGTATTACAGTGTGATGGTGATAATGTGTTCAAATCTAATTTCTAAGAGAGCACTTACAAATGATGAGTTTCTTTAAATTTTAACAAATTGAAAACCTCTGGAATATAATCAAGAGGAAGATGGATGATCACAAGCCATCAAACCAAGCTGAACCAACTGATTGGATTTTTGCACCAGGAGTAAAGCAGCATAAAGTTATCCAAAAGCAGTGTGTAAGACTGGTGGAGGAGAACATGATGGCAAGATGCATGAAAACTGTGATTAAAAATCACCAGCGTTATTCCACCAAATATTGATTTCTGCAAATAAATGCTCTAAATGAGAATATTTTTATTTGGAATTTGGTATAAATGTCTGTAGTTTATAGAATAAAACAACAATGTTCATTTTACTCAAACATAAACCTATAAATAGCAAAATCAGAGAAACTGATTCAGAAATTGAAGTGTTTTTTTCCAAAGCTGAATGTTGTACTATATCAGCACAGAAGTGTATTTATTGGTAAAGGTCTCAGACAGCAGGGGGCGCTGTGGTCCAGCCTCACTCACTGAGCTCTGTGTTTTACTCTGCTCCCCATGAGGGGGGAGTGGAGGAGGTGGGCTGGAGGCGCAGACAGGTAAACGCCCGCCCCGAGCTCTGTATTCCAGCGGAGAGAGAGAGAGAGACAGAAAGAAAGAGAGAGAGAGAGAGAGAGAGAGAGAGAGAGAGAGAGAGGAGGCATTAAAGCAGAACCGAGCCAATCAGAACCAGAGTGACGGGAATCATTCCATCTGATGAGTTCCCTGGAGGAAGATCTACAACAATACTACTACTGAGAGAGAGAGAGAGAGAGAGAGAGAGAGAGAGAGAGAGAGAGAGAGAGAGAGAGAGAGAAGAGTAAAAAAAGAGATATTAAGACAAAGGAAGAGGAAAGACAGTGAAAGAATGGTGAAAGAGAGAGACAGAGAAACAGAGGCACAGAGAATAAAAAGGGACAGAGAAGGAGAGAGATGGAGGAAGAGATGGAGGGAGAAAAGGAGAAGGAGAGGCAGAGAGAGAGAGAGGGGGAAGAGGTAACAACATAAGATGAGAGCAAGAGAGAGAGAGAGAGAGAGTTAGAGCGAAAGAGAGAGAGAGAGGAGAAGAAACAATAGAAAAGGAATGATGAAGAAAAAGAGAGAGTAGGTCAAAGGAAGGGGAGAGAGGGAGATGGAGAAATAAGGAGAAGCAGAGAGAGAAAGATGAAATAAGGAGAGAAAAAGAGGAGAAAGACAGAGAGAGAGAGAGAGAGAGAGAGGAAAGGTGAAGACAGTGGAGGGAGCAAAAAATGAAAGATAGTAGAAAGGAGAGAGAGAGAGGAAAAGTGTAGAAAAAGAAACATTAAGACAACAGAAAGGGAAGAGAGGAAGATGAAGCGAGTGACAGAGAGAGAACGGTGAAAGAGAGAGAGAGACAGAGAAACAGAATAAAGATGCAGAGCTTTTAGACCTCAAATAATGCAAAGAAAACAAGTTCATATTCATAAAGTTTTAAGAGTTCAGAAATCAATATTTGGTGGAATAACCTGGTTTTTAATCACAGTTTTTAAATGCATCTTGGCATCATGTTCTCCTCCACCAGTCTTACACACTGCTTTTGGATAACCTTATGCCTTTACTCCTGGTGCAAAAATTCAAGCAGTTCAGTTTGGTTTGATGGCTTGTGATCATCCATCTTCCTCTTGATTATATTCCAGAGGTTTTCAATTTGGTAAAATCAAAGAAACTCATCATTTTTAAGTTTTTTTGTTTCAGAGTTGTTGATCGAGAAACACATAAAGAGGCAAAAAAAAGGAGAGAGGTGAAGGTAGGGGGGAAGAGAGATGGATGGAGAAAAAGAGAAATAAGGAGATTAAGAAAGAGAAGAAATAAGAAGAGAGAAAAAGAAGGAAAAGAGAAAGGTACAAATGAAAAATCCAAAGTAAGTGTTGAACAAAAGAGTAAGACAAAAGGGAGATGGAGAAAAAGGAAGATAGAGGAAAGGAAATGATGGAGAACAATGACAAAGAGAGAGTTTGAGACAAAGTGGAGACAAAATGAGACAGAAGAGAAAAATGAATGGAGATAGAGAAAGAAAAGGACATATAGAGGGAGGGGATGGAGGTAAAAACCAGAAAAGAAAGAAAGACTGAGAGAAATATAAAGAGAGTGAGAGAGAAAGAGAAGAGAGAGAGAGATAGACAGAGACTTCCCGTATCTATGGCAACCCATCTACACCATTGAGCCCCAGCTGGACCCTCTGGCTGCCTCTGCTGCAGGGTTAGTGGTGAGCTCGGCTGATCAGGGAATTGAACCCTAGTTTTCTACAGGAAAAGGTGGAGTTGATTCTGATTCTTCTATAGCTGCTTAAAATCAGCATCAGTTATACTGTCTACACAGTTAAAGGCTTATGATTCTGCATCGTTTCAACGCATTGTCAACAACAGGTGTCAGATGAGGCCTGAAACATGAAACATCTGGCCTATGAGGTTTTTTGAAGTATAATAAATTCTAAAAAAAAAAAAAATAAAATAAATAAATAATATAATTCCCTGGTGAGCTTTTGTTTATATTCCTCCCCTGTCTCTCTCTCTCTGTCGTGCTCGTTGTGACTTTAATTTCTGCCCGTTCTCGTTTTTCTGCTCGTTCTTGGGCTCCCTACTTCCTTATAAGGGCGTTTTGTCCCAGCTGTGTCCCAATTCACTAGTACTGTATTGGACCCCGACCATGACGACACGGGTTCGATACCGCGTTTATTCCTTTCTTCTTGGGTTTACCTGCTTCGAAATCAACTGTTCTGCAATTGGGTTCAACAACCCTCTGGGCTGGAGAGCTACTAGTCTGTAGAGCTCCATCCCATTACACTTCATTTTCCAAAACAGATTATTTTATAAATATCTGGCCCACGGCCAAACTTAATTGCTGACCCCTGATCTACGGTGTAGCCTGTGCAAGCGCCCTACGCTGCTGCCTACGTTTTTTCTTATAAATGCATCCTGGGTGATCTAATCATGAATGATTGGCAGAAGGCATGTCTGCTCACACCTGGCATTTTAAATGCATCTCCTGCATCTCCAGTCTTCAGGTTGTCTTTGGACGACTCTTTGAAGTCCTCTGAGTCCTTTGTAGTCAAATCCATATGAGGCAGCTGGTTTGTCTTAGTATCAGCTTAGTATCAGCTTAATGCATTAGCTTCTTATTGTATGTAGCGAGATTAGCTAACCCCTCTGGATAGTGGATGATGCGGTTTCAGAGTTATTACGTATATTACAACAAGGGGTGGACAAGATGCTTTGCTGTGGGCACCGAGTGGTCAAGTGGTCTAAAGTGCTGCCACTATGATCAGGAGATCGCTGGTTCAAATCCCGGTCATGCAGCTTGCCATCAGCTGCCAGAGCCCCGAGAGAGCACAATCAGCCTTGCTCTCTCTGGGTGGGTACAGTAGATGGCGCTTCCCCCCCCTAATCACTCCTAGGGTGATGTGGATCAGCACAAGGCTGCGTTGCATCTGTGAGCTGATGTATCAGAACCGAGTCGATGCGCTTTTCTCTAAGCGTACATTGATGCTACTTGGCAATTTTTCGAAAAGAGGCGGAGTCTAACTATATAACTATATAATACTAGTGATGCAGGATATATAGCTGCAAAAGCCCTAGCTAAATTGGGAGAAATGTGATGGGATTATGATTATGTTCCTCAAGATGCATCATCCTGTTCACACTAGGGCTGCGACTAATGATTATTTTGGTAGCCGACTAATCTGATGATTCGTTTTTTTTCGATTAGTCGATTAGTCAACGATTATTTCTGACATGTCCTTCATCTCTAAAAATGATAGAAACACCTGAACATGAGATTTAAAAGGCGTTTAAATTAACGTTTAGTCGATAATTATATTTGCAGTCAACAAATTTTAATAATCTGCATTGTCGATTATATCGACTAATCGTTGCAGCCCTAATTCACACCTGTTCACACTTAGTGCTGGATGCATGATAATACCAAGTGTGAACAGGGCCACCCTGTACTCCCAGAACACCAAAAATGATCCATCAGGATCGTAAACCTGATTCCCATTCAAATGCCGCCAGACTTCACATTCAAATGCTGTCAAATTCATGTTAAATTGCGTGTGATGGAACTGGCATCATCTCGCCAAACCAGTTTGAGTGGCAGCGCTGGTCCATGCAAACGCCGGGCGATTTGCATCTTCAAACACGGGAGATGAGGAGCCACTCCAGAGCGGCGTCTCAATCACTTTAAGTGTCTTTAAAAACAGATCTGTTCACTATAAAACATCCTCCTTACTCTCTTTGTAGCTTCGTTTGATGGAAACGAGCCAATTGGCAGCTGGACTGCTCTTAAAATAACGGTGCTGATTAGTTTATGTGGGCACTGTTAAATAAATAAACTAGATTTATATACAAGAAATCCACTGATAAGATAGAAAATAGAAGGTCTAAATGATTGTGGAGACTGCTCTAATTAAAGAATATACTACTATAAGTTGCACCCGTTGCTTGTTTAGTCCAGTAGAGAAGATCTCTTAAGATCAGATACTAAAGGATAGCAGAGCACTATCTCACCTTGCTCTTTAATCTGGCGAATCTGCCGCACCGTCTCCTTCAGGATGGCGCACTTGTCGGGTTTGACGTTGAAGCTGTCGATGTCGCTGAGGTTAGCGGAGATGAGCTCGGCTAGCTCTTCGATATACTTGCTCTCCTGCTCTCGTCGCCGCTTGTCACACCTGCAGGGGGCGCAACAGCATGTTGTTAGACCCTGTATCACAGGGCTCAGCAATAGGTGGCCCGCTGGCAAAATGTGGCCCGTGAGATTGTTTGAACTAAAATGAACGATAAAAAAACAAAAAGTTTCTCTGGTGAGCTTCTGTTTACATTCCTCCCCAGTCTCTCTCTCTGTCGCACACGGCGTGACTTTAGTTTCTGCCAGTTCTCATTTTTCCGCCCGTTCTTGGGCTCGCTATCTCTTATATCCTATAAGAGCGTTTTTTTTCCTGGCCGTGTCCCAATTTACTAGCCGCGGCAGTGATAATGTATTGGAGCGCGACACTGACGACACGGGTTTGATCCCGCGTGAAGAGCGGTGTGTTTATTGATTAATTTATTTTGTCCTTTCTTCTTGTGTTTATCTGCTTTGAGATCAACTGTCCTGCAATTGGGTTTAACAACCCTCTGGGCTGGAGAGCTACTAGTCTGTAGCAGCACTCCATCCCATTACACTTCATTTTACAAAACAGATTTTTAAAATATTTTTCTGGCTGCCACGCTTAATTGCGACCCCTGATATATCAGGTAAACTCCTATAAATGACTCTTTAACTGTTAGAGGTTAGACCAGAACACGTCTAGAATGTGTTGTGGATTTGTCAGACACTTGAGGGCGCTCCAGAGTGAGTCCATAATGAATGGGATCATTTGGAGCATTTCTCAGTTTCATATTTTTTATACTGAATATTGTTCTTATTTCTCAAAAACAGAACAATAACAGTTCAGCACAGGTTTTTATTAATTTGGAATTAACACAATTAATGACGCCACCAAGTTTGATCCCGACTTCTGCCGATATCTGCCTTGCCCAATGCACAGATTAATTTTCTGGAGCAATTCACTTGTGGTGAGAACATGATCTAGTCTCGATCTAATCCAGCTGTCAAATATACTTCTTTTTAGTTGACTTAAACTGCTGATGAGGCTCAGTTTAATCTGATATATTAGCCAGATAATGTACTGCTATAAACAAACACTGCCTCTGCTGCTCCATGCTGTTTACACGCTGAGCGTGGTATGTGCAGCGTACACTGCTTGCATCTGCGCTGCATGTCCCTTTGAAAACACTGTGTTTAAAAGCCCCTTGGCACATTTTAAGCATTATTTAATCACTATATTTACTTTCTTGCTCCTGCACTTGGACCAATCAGAGGAGACGATGTGCTCGTGTGGTTTATTGGTGCACATTTTGGTGCGTTTAGGTTTATGCCTGTGTGAAACCAAACCAAACAGAGGGAGAAACTCTCCAAATAAACAAATTTATCAATTGATCCAGACCATAGAAACTAAAAATTGCAACTAAAAGTGTGAAAACTCTCTTTTTAATATTCAGCTTATTAATTTCTAATTCAGAAATCCTTACAACCAAGCTGAGATGTTTATAATAAAGTAAAATAAAGTTTTCTCGGTTCAATTTACCATGCATTCTTAATTCCAGCGCCCCACGTTACGGCTTTATCTCCCCTCATACATACAAGTATATACTAGTATTTTATTCATCACCACTAGTATAAATATAATTTTATACTTTTTACATTTTTACCTTTACCTTTATCTTTACCTTTCTTTTATTTGATTGTATTTGTTAATAACTTGTTAATATGCTCGACCATTAATGCCTTTAACTTTTATAATGATATTAAACTTTTAAGGACTACGCCTAGTCCAGCGGCTGTCTGGGTATATCTTGTGATTTTTTTTATATTGCAATAAAAAAATCTTGGTCTCACATTGTTACACAATTACAATCCATGTAATAACAGTGTAACTACTGGTGAATTACGCACTGTTACAGATTTATTACAGTTTTACAGGTTTTATCATTTTCCCATAGTAAAATCTGGAAAATGTATTTTTTAGCATTAAACACAATCATAGCCCTAATTACATACCAGACAAGAGACACTAGAGAAATATACATATATAAATATACACAACTTATTTCACAAACACAATGCCCAACTAAACACAAGTCAAAATTGATATTGATACACACGTGTAATTATATAATCTATACAACTGTAATCAATCTGTAACAAAATCCACTCCACCATTAGTTACACTGTTATTACATGATTGTTACTGTGTAATTACACAGTTATTACAGACACTTATTATAAAGTTAAGCTAAAATTGTAATAAAAAGGTGTTTTTTTTATATTTTACCCGAGCCCCGGCGTGTCGCAGGTGGACAGCTTGCGTTTTCGGTCGGAACACAGCGGCTCCATGGAGTTCTCCCCCACTCCACTCATCTTCTACACATATCAGCACCTGCAATCAAACACACACAGACAATATATATATACAGCATCTCCCAAAGCATTTACAAAAGATTTATCCTTAAAAACATCTCAAATTTATCATTTTTTACTTAGAACTCTGATTTACCCACAAATTCTTCCCTCAAATTAAAAATTCAACATGTGTCCAAAAGTTTATGAATAATCCCTTTTTTTACATTGTTCTTACGAATAGAATTTGCATGCTGTTAACAGAATAAGCTAATGCCTTTAGTTTGAAGTCTAAGTGCACCAAAATAAAATAAGGATAACAATAATAGATGGGTTAAACTGCGGAGATTGCCGGCTTATCTTCTACTGTAAGGATCTGGGAACCATCACATATCGCAGCTGTCCAATAAAATTTTTTTTTTCAACATTCAACATTTTTGTAGATTTTTAGTTTACTACATAATTTGAACAGACAAACTGTCTCTTACACTAAGCCAAAATTTCCTGATGAATGGACCAATAGAAACTCTTCAAAATAACCTGGAATAAACTCTTTTTACATTGACCTCCATTAAAAGTTTACAAGGTTTTTTCTCTCTCCTGTAAAGCTGCTGTTTTGGAGATAAGTGTTTTTCATTGGACAGCGACGAGACGATATGCAGTCTCTCATGGCAGGACTTTCAACTGGCATTTTCAGCAGGATAATGCTCACCCACACACAGCAAGGGTTTACCAGGAATGTCTTCACCAGATTTATCACCAATCCAGTATTTATGGGAGAAATTGAACACATTTTTTCACGAGAACATGCGAGAACTAAGCGTACACGAGATCGAGCAATGCTTTGCCATGGAATCTCTATAGAGGAGAATACCCACTTGAAGTGAGTCCAAAATGAATGAGATGGATGGATGGATGGATGGATGGATGGATGGATGGATGGATGGATGGATAGATAGATAGACAGATAGATACTTTATCCCTGAGGGGAAATTTTGCAGTGGGTATACACAGTACACAAAAGTAACTAGGAAGGATAAGATAAAACAAAACTTATAAAAAATACAAATACCAAAAAATGTGTATAACAATTTGGATTTGTAAAATAAAAAAAATACAAATACATTAAAATATATAAAGTATACAAGTACAAAAGTACAGTCAGTAGTGTGTAATAGAGGTAGTGCAGTTGAACACAGTAGACAATGAACACCAGTTGATATGCATATAATGAGGGTATATGATGCCAGCCATACAAAAAGTGCAAATACACAGTTATATAATAATTTAAATTTGCAGTGCAAAGTGGGTTCCTATAGAGCAATTAAGCAAAATCTAAGTTTATAAATGTCTGATAATTTTTACACTAAAATATATGCCTTTAACATCCTCAACACAGAGCAATATCAAACATCGTAACATACTTTTAAAGTTTCTAAACTCCAGTTATGAGCATTTTAAAGGAATACTCAGAAATATCAGTTAATTAAATTGCCAAATCCTGCTGGAAAATGAAATCCCCATCTCTACAAAAGTTGTCAGCAGATGTTGAGACATGTCTCTCCAAACCATCACTGATTGCTGGAAACTTCCCTCCAGACCTCGAGCAGCTTGGACTGTGTGTCTCTCCACTCTTCCTCCAGACTCTGCTCCCTTGATTTACAAATGAAATGTAAAATTTACTGATGATCAGTGATGGTTTGGAGAGACATGTCTGTCATCTGCTGGTGTTGATCCACTGTGTTTTATTATCAAGTCTAAAGTCAGTGCAGCACTTCATGCTTCTTCCCTCTGCTACTGACAACTTTTGTGGAGATGCAGATTTCATTTTCCAGCAGGACTTGGCACACTGCCCACACTGCCAAAAGTATCAATTGGTCTTAGTCATATAGTATTCTAATCGTCTGAAACACTGATTTTTGGTTGTTTTTTTTTTGATTGGCTGTAAGCCATAATCATCAACAATAAAATAATTATTAAACGCTTAAAATAGATCACTCTGTGTTTAATACATCTATATAACAATATATGAGTTTCACATTTTGAACTGAATTACTGAAATAAAGTTGATATTCTTAATTAATTGATATTCTAGTTTAATAATAATTTACACCAGTGCTTTTAGACAAACACACATTTCAGCTCACAGTAGCTGCTGTTCTTAATTCCTCACTGCTCTTTGTGTTCCCCACACACACACACACACACACACACACACACACACACACACATACTCACAGACACACACAGACACACACACACACACTCTCTCTCTCTCTCTCTTCACCCAGCATGCCGCTCAGCAGACGTTTTGATACCGAAGTCCATCATTCCACATTTTCCAGCTGATTAGTGAGCGCTGGGCGAGCGGGGAGGGGCGAGGCGTGTGATTGGTCGAGCAGCCGGACGGTGAGAGAGGCTGATGCAACAGAGAGGTAAACCCTGCCGCCAGAAACGGAGATACAGACCCACTGAAGATTCACACAATGATATCTATACACTCAATCTCTCTCTCGCTCACTGTCTCACCATCGCTCACTCTCTGCTCACCTTTCTTCCTTCCTTTCTTCCACAATCTGTCTCTCTCCACCAATTCTCCTTCTTCCGTCTCTCTCTCTCCATTTGCTTTCTTGCACTCGTTCACTCTCTCTCCACCTTATGTCTCCCCTTTCTTTACCTCAGTCTCTCTCTCTCTCTCTTTGCATTTTATTCTCTTGCTTTCTCCATTGTTGTCTCTCCCCCTCTACTATACTTCTTTCTACACCTCTCTCTCTCTATTCCATTCTCTTGATTTCTCGTCCTGTCTCGCTCTTTATTCCTTCCCATTCATTTTGTCTCTCTTTCTGTTAGTCTCTCTTTGCATTTTATTCACTTGCTTTCTCCATATTGTTGTTTCTCTTCTCTCTCTCTCTTATTTCCCACTTCAGTCTCACTCTATTTCTCCTCCTATTCATTCTCTCTCTCCCTCTCGCCTTTTGACTCTCTCTCTCCAACTATTCTCTTGATTTCTCATCCTGTCTCGCTCATTCTCCCTTCCCATTCATTCTGTCATTCTCCCGCTCCAAGTCTTTCTCGCTCTCTCTTCCTGTCTTTCTCTCACTTTCTCATATTTCCCAATTTTGTCTCATTCTATCTCACCTCCCCTTTATATTCTCTCTCTCCATTTCTAAACCTCTCTCTCGCCTTTTGATTCTCTCTCTCTACCTCTCTTTGCATTCTATTCTCTTGCTTTCTCCATATTGCCCTCTCTCTCTTACTTTCTATAATTTCCCACTTGTCTCACTCTATCTCTCCTCTCATTCATTCTGTCTCTCTCCCTCTCTAATCCCCACTCTCTTGACTTTTGACTCTCTTTCCATTCTCTTGATTTCTCATTCTGTCTCACTTTTTCTCCCTTCCCATTCATTCTGTCTCTCTAAGTCTCTCTCTCTCGCTCTCTTTTTACATTTTATTCTCTTGCTTTCTCCACATTGTTTTCTTTCTTCCTGTCTCTCCCTCACTTTCTCTTATTTCCCACTTTTGTCTCACTCTATCTTTCCTTCTATTCTCTTGATTTCTCGTCATGTCTCGCTCATTCTCCCTTCCCTTATTCTGTCTCTATCCCTCTCTTAGTCTCTCTTACTCTCTTTGCATTCTATTCTCTTGCTTTCTCCATATTGTTCTCTCTTGCACTTTCTTTTATTTCCCACTTGTCTCACTCTATTTCTCCTTCTTTCTCTCTAAACTCCCCTTTATCTCTCTCTTGCCTTTTGACACGCTATCTTTCCATACATTCTTTTGTTTTCTTGTCCTGTCTAGCTCATTCTTCATTCCTATTCATTCTGTCTCTCTCCCTCTCAAAGTCTCTCGCTTTCACTCTCTTTGCATTGTATCTTTCTCACTTTCTCTTATTTCACAAATTTTGTCTCACTTTATCTCTCCTCCCATTCTTTCTGTCTCCTTCCCTCTCTAAAACCATCTCTTGCTTGCCTTTTGACTCTCCTCCTATTCTCGTTTTCTCGTCCTGTCTCACTCATTCTCCCGTCGCATTTATTCTGTCTCTCTCCTTCTCTAAGTCTCTCTCTTTCTTTCTCTTTACATTATATTCTCTTGCTTTCTCCATATTGTTCTCTGTCTCACTTTCTCTTATTTCAAACTCTTTTGTTTCACTCTATTTCTCCTCCAGTTCATTCTGTCCCTCTCCCTCTCTAAACTTCTCGCTCTCTTGCCTTTTGACTCTCTCTCTTTCTTTCTATTCTTCTTAATTTCTCATTTTGTCTGTCTCCCTCTCTAAGTCTCTCTCTCTTTCTCTCTCTCTCTCACTCTCTTTTTACATTGTATTCTTTATTCCCTCTCTATATCTTGCTCACATCTCACATCTTTTTCTCCTCTTGCTCACTCTATGCTCACTTCTCTCTCTTCTATTCTCGCTCAATCTATCTCCCCCTCCATTTTATCCATTTCTGTCTCTCTCTCTTGCCCCCTGTATGACCAATGTATTTTTCTGCTGCTTCTGTATCTCTCAGCTTGTCCAGAAATGCATGTATTTTCTTTACGTGACTGGGTTACACTAAACCATACCCTACACTGTAATGAGTTGTGTTCAAATACACACACTTTCACACTTTTACACTAGTAATAAATAAACTTTTGTTGATGCCTTTATTTTGTGTTGTAGTTGGACGCTATTGCTCTACACAGATGGTGTTCTAACTCTACTTCTGTAGCTTAGCTTCACGCTGTGTATATATGAAGAGTTTGATTCCAAAACGCGATAAACACAGTTTTTTTTAAAAATTAGTTCGAGCCAGAATCAGAATGTTATGTGACCACTCTTGAAAAGCCAATATTCAATTTTCATCAAAACGCCACACCCGCCGTGTAATACTGCCCTGCTTTCTCTCTTTCTTTCCAAAATGCGACAAACGCCAGTGTTGATTTCCCGCAGAACGCCACATCTCCCCTCATCCAATCACAGTGCAGCATTCTGTGAGCTATAGAATGTAAACATCATAGCACGCGCCCTGTTGAGCCGGCCGGCATTTCGTGTAGCCTACTTTCACTTTCGTTTTTCACTCAAAGTCTGTGAAAATGAGCGGGTTTGATGGTATAGAGGAGCCTGTTCGTGAAGCAGTTATTGGAAAAAAGAGAAAGCTATCAAAAGAGTCTCATGTACGTGAAAAGGTAAAGAAAATGAGGCATTCAGGAGGGGGGAAATGCCGGCTGTCATCTGCAGTTCACACACACACACACACACACACACACACAATACACACTATACTACACCACACTACACTACATTACACTACAGCACATTAATGTAACGTGATTTTCTGGATTTTATTGTCTTAATGTCTTGTTCGTTAATGAAATTTTGCAGAAAAGTTTTGAAATTTGTGTTTTTAGGCCCAATGGTCAAACTATTATATTCAGATGTACAATTTACTGTTATTTATTATTGTATTTTGCACATTTTCAGTAAAAAAAAAAAGTTCTATTGGTGACAAAGGATATATAAGACATTTTGAAAAAAAACTTGGCATGGATTTATTGCGTTTTGCGAAAAAACGAATTATTTTTAAAAATAAATCTTTAAATATTAAAATCTTGATTTGATTTTTGTGTGTTATTTTAACCTTAGTATGGTATTTGATAGTTTGAAACAGAAAACGGTGGTTTTCAGCCTACCACTTTCTCGCTAAAGAAAACCCTTTTTTACTCAAATTGATAAAAATGGATTTAAAGCATTTTGGAACCAAACTCTTCATATATACATATATATTTTATATTTATATAGTGATGGTGGGTTTAGGCATGTCTTCCAGTCGCACTCCTTCATTGTTTTCACAGCGATGATGAGCTGCTCGTCTCTAATTGTCTTCTGAAGCGTGGCGTTAGCGTTCCCCGAAGCAGAGGAAGCAGTCGGGCACACCGCAGCCTTCAGCGAGCGCCGACACGCAGACGCGGCGACAGCCTGCGCACCGGTGCAGAGCGAGCGCCGAGACAATTTCTCTCAATTAGCCCAGCTTTTCATCAACACACCTCGCGCTCGTCCGCGTACCGGGTGACATCCTCTGTCACATGTCGGGGATGAATCACTCTGTGTTCCATTTGCCTTTCAGAAAGCCGCAGAGACGCGCCTCCACCCGTTTCTCCCAATTAAACCACGCGTGGTGCGCCGAGGCCCCCGGCCCAAACCCCTCGACGGCGGCGCGGCGGGCTCCAGACGGCGCGTCGGAAATGACACTGGCCCTAATTGAGGAGCACAGCTCTGCGGATGAATAAACACGCGGCAGCAAAACGCTGCGAGACGAAACACGCGGGAGGCGTCCTGCTACTTCTGAAGGAGACGTGTTTTACTCCTTTATTCTCATTTATTCTCTCGGTGTACTAAAACTCCCTCTGCTCTCTGATAGACAACTGTGACGAGTTTTAAACTAATAACACTGAAATTCTTTGTTCGGTGCAGATGTATGATGTGTTGTAGCTGCAGAGATCTGATTATCTGATTATCACAGGACTCCATTAAGAACCTCTACAACTCTCTACATGCTGGCATGCTGCAGCATTACACATACACTATACACTATTTCAGAATGTATAGCTCAATTAATATGACTTATGTGACAAAACTTAGAAAAGTAGATAATTCAGCCTGTAATTTTTGTCATTCTCGAAAATACAATAAGTACTGTGATATTATTTTAGGGAATGTATGTATTGAACATTAGCCTTGCATCTCCTTGCTTAAGGGCCCTGTTTTAGCGATATATAGGTAAGCCCTCAACCGTGCACCATGCAGCTTGATTTAGGGCGTGTCAGTGGGTCTTTGCTATCGTAACGACGGGAAAAGTACACCTTGTGTGTCTCGAAATGCACAAAACGGTTTATGTACTAATTCTCTTAATTAATAATGGGTGTGTTTTGGGCGTAACATGAAATCTTGCTTATCAACTTTCTCATCATTCCCTTTATGAGTCAGGTGAACTCTGACTTTGGCGGATTGCTATTTTAACGGCGCAGCTACCTGGGCGTATCCAACGCTTCTAAGCAGACGATACTGACCTGCTCGTTCACGCTCGTTCATTTGGTTTAGGAGTAGTGTTATCTCAAATGTACCATAAAATATTGTGATATTATTTTAGGGAATGTATGTATTGAACATTAGCCTTGCATCTCCTTGCTTAAGGGCCCTATTTTAGCGATCTATAGGTGAACCCTCAACAGTGCACCATGCAGCTTGATTTAGGGCGTGTCAGTGTCTCTTTGCTATCGTAACGACGGGAAAACTACACCTTGTGTGTCTCGAAATGCACAAAAAAGGTTTATGTATTCTTAATTAATAATCGGTGTGGTTTATTTTGGGTGTAACATGAAATCTTGCTCATCAACGTTCTCATCATTCCCTTTAAGAGCCAGATGTGCTTTGACTTTGGGGGATTGCTATTTTAATGGCGCAGTTACCTGGACGTATCCAACGCTTCTAAGCAGACGATACTGACCTGCTTGTGCAAACTCATACATTCTGCTTATTGTTGATATAAAAGTTGGGTTTGTGCACTGCTGTGTGTTCATGTGTGCATAACAACCGGGGGTGGTTGACCAAGATAGCAATGAACGTTTGACTGTTGACGTCTGTCTGGGTTGTATTCAGTATTCAGTGGTGCATCTGTGTTTTTCGTTGCCAAGATAGAGATACCAACACGCCCATCAGTGCAGATATATTCAGAAGCTCTGTTGCTATTTAAACAATGCAGGTGAAAGGCATGAATATAGACTGTTGGCGGGGTGTAAGATAGCAATGAACTTTGCAACGCACCTTCTTAAAGAAGCATCTGAGTGCATCTGAGATAAACAGCATACAAATCTTAATGTACGCAATTTTCAAGGTGCTCTCAGACCTTTTCCCAGAACTCTCTTCCCTGAACAACACTGTGGTCCAGCAAGGTCACTCAGAGGTCAGCGTCTGGAGGAGGAGGCAGAGATGGAGGAGGCTTTTCTCCACCACATGAAGAAAAGAGCTCTCTAATTGCACGGGTGGAGAGACAGTGCAGGAGGAGGACGGCTTATTATTCGCCGACTGAATGCCTGAGGGAAATGGGTCACCTCCAGTCTGGTGGGTACGAGCAGGTTCCTGTTATTTTGTCCGGGTTCTAAACGCGAGTGCTGGAGCAGGTGGGAGTTGAAGCAGCTGACGGATGCTGCGGGAGAGATGGAGCAGGGTGTTACACTAACAAGGACACGCGGCGTGACGGATGTGAAGCTGAGCTCGTCCACAGCACTCCCGCTGCTCACTCCTCTCCCTCCGGTCATCTCCGTAACCCGGGAGATACGTGGTTAGAGTGACGGAGAGGGTGTCAGTAAACAGTAGGGGTGTGTAGTACAATTAAAACCACCTCCTATATCTGTTGTTTTCTGCACTAAGCAATACGATTCGCTTAAGATTCTCCTGGATCTTTTCTCTCCCACTGAACTCTGAGTAATAAGTTATAACACAATACTGCTGTTGTTTTCCTTCACTGGCCTCAACTCAACCTTCACCTCAGTTCAGCCTTCAACCCACATCTGAGAGAGAGAAACCAGGGCTTGAGTATGGAGGGCTTGTGTTGAGAGCTTCAATCCTCCCTGTACTGTGCAGTGTGTACAGCGACTACTACACTACTCGACTGCTGCTGTGATGATGATCTGAAAAGCCGATGACAGTCACTCACCCCTAGTAGTGATACGAGGGGTGACTACCTCCACTAGTGCTGCACGATATTGGAAAATTTTACATTGCAAATATTCTTGTTTCGACGATATACAGGGGTTGGACAATGCAACTGAAACACCTGTCATTTTAGTGTGGGAGGTTTCATGGCTAAATTGGAGCAGCCTGGTGGTCAATCTTCATTAATTACACATTATTGCACCAGTAAGAGCAGTAAGAGTGTGAAGGTTCAATTAGCAGGGTAAGAGCACAGTTCTGCTCTAAATATTGCAATGCACACAACATTATGGGAGACATACCAGAGTTAAAAAGAGGACAAATTGTTGGTGCACGTCTTGCTGGAGCATCTGTGACCAAGACAGCAAGTCTTTGTGACGTATCAAGAGCCACGGTATCCAGGGTAATGTCAGCGAGATACCACCAAGAAGGACCAACCACATCCAACAGGATTAACTGTGGACGCTGTAAGAGGAAGCTGTCTGAAAGGGATGTTCGGGTGCTAACCCGGATTGTATCCAAAAAACATAAAACCACGGCCGATCAAATCACGGCAGAATTCAATGTGCTCCTCAAGTCTCCTGTTTCCACCAGAACTGTGCGCGCGCTGTCTCGTGTCCGGACCAATCAAGAGCTGAGTCAGCGTCGAGCTCAACTTAAAACTCGAGAAAAACAGCAAAACAACAGTAATCTGCTCTTTAATCAGGCATTTAAATGGCTTTTTAAAAAGGTGAATAAGAGCGTTTGTTTTTCTGTGATTAAAAGTGTGAATTCAGCTGTAACTGGAAATATCTGCGCAGAAAAACTGTGCTGGACTGAGGTGCACAGCTTTCAACACGTGCTCACGTTTACAAGCACGTGCCCAACCATGTGGATGGAGGCCATGCGGTTACCTCGCTTCCCTCCCCGTCGTGCTTCTCAGGCAGCAGCAGCCTGTCACTCACACGGACACAGAGACAGCACTGTGTATCTACTTCTTGTGTCAAGAATCAAAACATTGCAACATGACGTGATTTCGCACGTCCTGCAGTGTGATTACTGCGCATGTGCACATCACGATGACAATGCTTAAACCATATATTGTGCAGACCTAACCTCTACTGTGTTTTACATGTGAGCTGGTATGTTTGAGATCATGAGCAGATCTCTTTGTTCTCCAGACTTTAGGTTTATCTGTGTCTCATCAGTCCTTGATCAGTCCACAGGTTTTAGTCTCTGTACTTCTTGGTAAATTCCAGCCTAGTCTTCCTGTTCACCTTGTTAATAGTTTTTATTAGGAACTTACAATGTTTCTGGTTCATCAATTGCTGGAGTTTTCCTTGGTCTACCTGTTTATCACCTGTTACTTAGTACACCAGTGACGACCTCCTTCTTCTCCTCTCAGCTTCACAGTTGCTTGCATTTTACCAAAGACTCTCATAGCTCTCTGGTTTTCCTGTTACAGGTTACTCCCCTAACTGCAAATGCAGTCTGCACAGATAAAACCCAAATCTGAAACTGAGGGTTCAGACATTCAGCTCTATTTATTGGTTATATAATCAAGGTACGACAATGCTCACAAGAAAAACAGAAGGTGTATCAGATCCAGATGTAAAAACCCACATTTTGTCAGTTTTTCTACAGTAAAAATACATATCGAGGAGACTGTATCCTGTTTACACACATAAACACACTGATAAAAACAGCACTCACCTCTTCAGCAGTGTTTAATCAAAGAGCTCCTTCTTCATTCAGCTTCACATCCTGAAACAGAGGAGAGGAGAGGCTGATTAGCCCAGCTCACGTCCATCATCATCAATATCAAACATGTGACCTGAATATCAGCAGCCCTTAAATGAAGAGCGACAGAACGGACATGCATGAGGCCCATTGATTTTATTTTTAGTGGGGGGTTGGATAACCACACACACACACACACACACACACACACATACACACAGTTTTGAGTAGAAAGCTTATCTTGGTTGGAAAGAATCTCTTCTAGCAAATAATGGTTTACAAATTAGTGCCCATTCCACCAGTAGAACGTTTTTAATTTCAGCTTTTAATCATCAATTCCCTTATGTTGTTTAGGGATGTGTTTTGCTGGGCATTCTTATTAGTTGGCTAAATATCTTACAGATGGTTAGCGTAGCTTAGCTAAGCTACACAGTTAACAAATTAGTGCCCATTCCACCAGTAGCTAGTTTATCCATTTCACATTTAGCCTTATATTTTGAGGATGTTTGTTTGTTTCTGGGTGATTTAATTGGTGGCCTACAATCCCTTCTAGATGGTTTGTTTAGTATAGCTTAGCTACTCAGCTAACAAATTAGTGCCCATTCCACCAGTAGAAAGTTTATCACATTCAACTTTTAATTGCAGCTTTTAATCCCAAGCCCCCTTATGCTGTTTAGGGATGTGTGTTTTGCTGGGCATTCTTATTAGTTGGCTAGAATCTCTTATTATAGATGGTTAGCATAGAGTAGCTTAGCTATCCAGCAAAAAAAATAAAAATTAGTGCCCATTCCACCAGTAAAAAGCCTATCTTTTTCAACTTTCAGTTTTTGATTGCAGATGTTAATCTTAAACCCTCTTATTTTGTCTAGAGAGGGGTGTTTTTATTGGTTGGCTAGAATCACTTATAGATGGTTAGTGTAAAGTAGCTTAGCTAACCAACTAACAAATTAGTCCCCATTTAACCAGTAGAAAGCTTATACCATTCAGCTTTCAGTTTTTGATGGCAGATGTCAATCCTAAATTCCCTTTTATTTTTGAGGGATGTGTGTTTTGCAGGATGTTTTTATTGGTTGCCTTGCTTTGATGGTTTGTGTAGTGTAGCTTAGCTACCCAGCTAACAAATTAATGCCAGTTTCATCAGTAGAAAGCTTATCCCATTCAGCTTTTAGCTTTTAATCCCAAGTCCACTTATGTTGTTTAGGGATTTGTGTTTTGCTGGGAATTATTTTTAGTTGGCTAGAATCCCTTCTAGATGGTTAGTGTAGTGTAGCTTAGCTATCCAGCTAACAAATTAGTGCCCATTCCACCAGTAGAAATCTTACCCATTTTAACCTCAAGATTTTAATTGTAGCTTTTAATCCCAAGTTCCCTTCATTTTAGGGATGTGTATTTTGTAGAGTGCTCCTATTGGTTGGCTAGAGTCCATTAGCTTAGCATAGCTAACACAAAAAACTTAAAGTTGTATCGAGTGTGCTCTGCTAAACTCATAAATAAGCGTGCCTTGACAGAGGAAAGTGCCGGATTTCTAGCTCCGATACATCAGCTAACAGATGCCTGTAGAGGCCAGAATTACATACACTGCTGAAGCAGCATGATTACGGATTTGAATCGTCGATCCTCGGATCATATGGGTCTGGAAAAAATGAAGAGAGCACTTGAGTTTCTGAATCAGTTTCTCTGATTTTCCTATTTATAGGTTTATGTTTGAGTAAAATGAACATTGTTGTTTTATTCTATAAACTACAGACAACATTTCTCCCAAATTCCAAATAAAAATATTATCATTTAGAGCATTTTTTTAATGAGAAATGGCTGAATAACAAAAAAGATGCAGAGCTTTTAGACCTTAAATAATGCAAAGAAATCAAGTATTTCATATTCATAAAGTTTTAAGAGTTCAGAAATCAATATTTGGTGGAATAACCCTGTTTTTTAATCACAGTTTTCATGCATCTTGGCATCATGTTCTCCTCCACCAGTCTTACACACTGCTTTTGGATAACTTTATGCTGCTTCACTCCTGGTGCAAAGTCAAGCAGTTCAGTTTGGTGGTTTGATGGCTTGTGATCATCCATCTTCCTCTTGATTATATTCCAGAGGATTTTAATTTGGTAAAATATTTTTTTTTCAGAGTTGTATTAACAGTGCCTTTGAACACTCGGTAGTTCAATTTTAATGGTATATTTTACTTAGAACCACATGTCCAGGTCTAGAACCTTTTGGGAAGCTTTATTTTAAGCCCTAATACACACACACACACACACACACACACACACACAAATACACAGGGAGGAGTGTGAGCAGCTGGTGGGGGGCTGAGGGAAGGTACGGTGAGGCTGAGGAGAAAATGAGCATGAATGATTTAGGATAGGAGGAGGACGGCTCTCATGACTAATGATGTTTATGTGTGAGAGATCCATTAGACATCTGTTTACAAGCAGAGAGAGAGAGAGAGAGAGAGAGAGAGAGAGAGAGAGAATATGTCATATTCATGGTAAATGATCTGGTTACAGAGTGTAAACTGCTCTACTTCATACAACACTACTCAATCCTCTAAACACCTTCAACCCCACACTAACTCTGACCTTTAATTTATACACCTTTCATTCAATTAATATCATTAATTATACAGTACCTACTATAGATGATTCAGTATCAACAATAAATTACTTTGTATTTACAATAAATGACTCTAATAGAAATAATTCAGTGTTTACTAGAAATAATTCCATATCGACTATGTATTGAAAAAGACTATGTATCTACTACAAATGATTCAGTTATTGAGTTACAACTACAAATGATTCAGGTAAAACTACAAATTATTCACAAACTACTATAAATGTCTCCAATAGAAATGATTCCTTGTCTACTAGAAATAATTCTTTATCGAATATGCATCGAAAATGACTGTGTTTTATACACTTTTATGCATCTACTACAAATTATTCAGTTACTACCACAAATGATTCGTTATCTACTATAAATGTCTCCAATAGAAATGATTCAGTGTCTACTAGAAATAATCCTGTATTGATTATGCATCGAAAATGTTTAAAACACTTTTATGCATCTAAATCAAATGATTCAGTTACTACTACAAATGATTCCGTATCAACAAGAAATGACTTTGTTTCTAAAATAAATACCTAAGAGAAATAATTCAATGTGTACTTGAAATAATTCTGTATCAAATATGTATTGAAAACTGACTTTATCAATGACAAATGATTCAGTTACTACTACAAATGATTCAGTTACTACTATAAATGATTCAGTTACTACTACAAATGATTCAGTTACTACTATAAAAATTCAGTTACTACTATAAATGATTCAGTTACTACTATAAATGATTCAGTTACTACTATAAATGATTCAGTTACTACTATAAATGATTCAGTTACTACTACAAATGATTCAGTTACTACTATAAATGATTCAGTTACTACTATAAATGATTCAGTTACTACTACAAATGATTCAGTTACTACTATAAATGATTCAGTTACTACTATAAATGATTCAGTTACTACTACAAATGATTCAGTTACTACTATAAATGATTCAGTTACTACTATAAATGATTCTGTTACTACTATAAATGATTCAGTTACTACTATAAAAATTCAGTTACTACTATAAATGATTCCGTTACTACTATAAATGATTCAGTTACTACTATAAATGATTCCGTTACTACTATAAATGATTCAGTTACTACTACAAATGATTCAGTTACTACTATAAATGATTCTGTTACTACTATAAATGATTCAGTTACTACTATAAAAATTCAGTTACTACTATAAATGATTCAGTTACTACTATAAATGATTCCGTTACTACTATAAATGATTCAGTTACTACTATAAATGATTCCGTTACTACTATAAATGATTCAGTTACTACTATAAAAATTCAATTCGACTATGTATCTACTACAAATGATTCAGTTATTGAGTTACAACTACAAATGATTCAGGTAAAACTACAAATTATTCACAAACTACTATAAATGTCTCCAATAGAAATGATTCCTTGTCTACTAGAAATAATTCTTTATCGAATATGCATCGAAAATGACTGAGTGTTTTATACACTTTTATGCATCTACTACAAATTATTCAGTTACTACCACAAATGATTCGTTATCTACTATAAATGTCTCCAATAGAAATGATTCAGTGTCTACTAGAAATAATCCTGTATTGATTATGCATCGAAAATGTTTAAAACACTTTTATGCATCTAAATCAAATGATTCAGTTACTACTACAAATGATTCCGTATCAACAAGAAATGACTTTGTTTCTAAAATAAATACCTAAGAGAAATAATTCAATGTGTACTTGAAATAATTCTGTATCAAATATGTATTGAAAACTGACTTTATCAATGACAAATGATTCAGTTACTACTATAAATGATTCAGTTACTACTACAAATGATTCAGTTACTACTATAAATGATTCAGTTACTACTATAAATGATTCAGTTACTACTACAAATGATTCAGTTACTACTATAAATGATTCAGTTACTACTATAAATGATTCAGTTACTACTACAAATGATTCAGTTACTACTATAAATGATTCAGTTACTACTATAAATGATTCAGTTACTACTACAAATGATTCAGTTACTACTATAAATGATTCAGTTACTACTATAAATGATTCAGTTACTACTATAAAAATTCAGTTACTACTATAAATGATTCAGTTACTACTATAAATGATTCCGTTACTACTATAAATGATTCAGTTACCGTACTACTATAAATGATTCCGTTACTACTATAAATGATTCAGTTACTACTACAAATGATTCAGTTACTACTATAAAAATTCAGTTACTACTATAAATGATTCAGTTACTACTATAAATGATTCAGTTACTACTATAAATGATTCAGTTACTACTACAAATGATTCAGTTACTACTATAAATGATTCAGTTACTACTATAAATGATTCAGTTACTACTACAAATGATTCAGTTACTACTATAAATGATTCAGTTACTACTATAAATGATTCAGTTACTACTATAAATGATTCAGTTACTACTATAAATGATTCAGTTACTACTATAAATGATTCTGTTACTACTATAAATGATTCAGTTACTACTATAAAAATTCAGTTACTACTATAAATGATTCAGTTACTACTATAAATGATTCCGTTACTACTATAAATGATTCAGTTACTACTATAAATGATTCAGTTACTTCTACAAATGATTCAGTTACTACTATAAATGATTCAGTTACTACTATAAATGATTCTGTTACTACTATAAAAATTCAGTTACTACTATAAATGATTCAGTTACTACTATAAATGATTCCGTTACTACTATAAATGATTCAGTTACTACTATAAATGATTCAGTTACTACTATAAATGATTCAGTTACTACTATAAATGATTCAGTTACTACTATAAATGATTCTGTTACTACTATAAAAATTCAGTTACTACTATAAATGATTCAGTTACTACTATAAATGATTCCGTTACTACTATAAATGATTCAGTTACTACTATAAATGATTCCGTTACTACTATAAATGATTCAGTTACTACTATAAAAATTCAATTCGACTATGTATCTACTACAAATGATTCAGTTATTGAGTTACAACTACAAATGATTCAGGTAAAACTACAAATTATTCACAAACTACTATAAATGTCTCCAATAGAAATGATTCCTTGTCTACTAGAAATAATTCTTTATCGAATATGCATCGAAAATGACTGTGTTTTATACACTTTTATGCATCTACTACAAATTATTCAGTTACTACCACAAATGATTCGTTATCTACTATAAATGTCTCCAATAGAAATGATTCAGTGTCTACTAGAAATAATCCTGTATTGATTATGCATCGAAAATGTTTAAAACACTTTTATGCATCTAAATCAAATGATTCAGTTACTACTACAAATGATTCCGTATCAACAAGAAATGACTTTGTTTCTAAAATAAATACCTAAGAGAAATAATTCAATGTGTACTTGAAATAATTCTGTATCAAATATGTATTGAAAACTGACTTTAACAATGACAAATGATTCAGTTACTACTATAAATGATTCAGTTACTACTATAAATGATTCCGTTACTACTATAAATGATTCAGTTACTACTACAAATGATTCAGTTACTACTATAAAAATTCAGTTACTACTATAAATGATTCTGTTACTACTATAAATGATTCAGTTACTACTACAAATGATTCAGTTACTACTGTAAATGATTCAGTTACTACTACAAATGATTCAGTTACTACTATAAAAATTCAGTTACTACTACAAATGATTCAGTTACTACTATAAATGATTCCGTTACTACTATAAATGATTCAGTTACTACTACAAATGATTCAGTTACTACTATAAAAATTCAGTTACTACTATAAATGATTCTGTTACTACTATAAATGATTCAGTTACTACTATAAATGATTCAGTTACTACTGTAAATGATTCAGTAACTACTACACATGATTCACAATCTACTACAAATGATTCAGGAACTACTACACATGATTCAGTAACTACTACAAATGATTCAATGACTATAGCAAATGATTTACTATCTACTATAAATGATTCAGTAACTACTATAAATGATTCAGTAACTACTACAAATGATTCAGTAACTACAACAAATGATTCCCGATCATCCCGATCAACAAATGATTCCCGAAATGAGCCCCGATCTACTATTAATAAATTTAGTAACTACTACAAATGATTCACAACCTACTATAGATGATTCAGTAACTACTACAGATAATTTAGTAACTACAACAAATGACTCAGTCTACTATAAATGATTCAGTCACTACTATAAATGATTCAGTCACTACACCAAATGATTCAAAATCTACTATAAATGAATCAGTCACTACTGATACTCATTATATATATATATATATACAAGTAACTTTATTCATTCATTCATACAAATGATTCAGTATCTACTACACATGATTCAGTCGGTTACAAATGATTCAGTAGCTACTATAAGTAATTCATTCACTATTACAAATGATTCAGGGTATCTACTATCTACTATGATTCTGCATCTACTATGATTTTTATGTAATATAAATTATTTACTTTACAGTATACTATACATTTTGTTGTAAAATGTTGGGTATTAGGAGAGATGTACAGTGAAGAGATTTTTATTCATGCTATCATCTTACAGGTGAGTTAATACTGGACTCTGGACGACCCTCATCTGAACTATTGGAGACGTGTTAAAGACTCCAGAAAAGCCTCTGATAATCCAATTATCCACTAAAACCACAGAGCAGCGGTCTAAAGACTGTAACAGAGAGGATGAGCTTTAAAGAATAGAGGAATACAGGAATAGAGGGGTTATAAAAAACTGAATATTACTGCAATACGCACAAAGATAGAAATAAAAGAGAACAGAGGAAGAAAGAAAAAAGCAAGTGTGAGAGACAGTGTGTGCGTGTGTGTGTGTGTGTGTGAGAGAGAGAGAGAGAGAGAGAGAGAGAGAGAGAGACAGTTCACAGGAGGGTCAGGGTACCTGTGAAACACCTTTCTGTTTCTCACATACTAGAAAACAAACACACACACACACACACACACACACACACACACACGTCTGTTTGGGTCTGCTGTCTGCTCGTGTTGGCATCTTCTTTATTTTGAGTACATGTGTAGGAGGCTGGGTTCAGAGTGTGTGTGTGTGTGTGTGTATGTGTGTGTGTGTGTGTGTGTGTGTGTGTGTGTTTGTGTTCAGCCAAGCAACAGGCGTTAGCAACACGCCATTGGTTCAGTCAATACAGACGCCTCTCAGACGGCCGGCCAGCGTCATTTTACTAAACACACACCCCACTGACTGACCGACTGAGTGCCTCTGGAGACAAAACACACACACACACACACGAGGCAAAAGAATGGACAAAAATATTGGGACACCATTGTTCATTATTCATTATTTTTTCCCACAATAAAAAAAAATAAAAAAGATTTTATCCTACATTAGCTTGATTTGGGGTGTCTCAGTGTGTCTTTGCTATCGTAACGAAGGGAAAAGTACACCTTGCATGACTGTAAATGCGCAAAAGGCATGTTCTTAATTAATTATCTTAATTAATCATGGGTGTGGTTAATTTTTGACGTAACATTTTAAATAAACCAATTAGAGTGTCCAATCAGAGTTTTGTGATATATTTTTATTGTTACATTACTTTATTTATGTTATACTATTATAGTTTAATACACAATCAGGATATTGGTTCGTTTCTGGTTTCAAAATAGAATCTGAAGTTATTTATTGTATTTATTATAATTATATATATTAATAACAAACTATTCAATTGTTCCATTGTTCAGTAACCAGTGACTGCTAAGAAACTACTATTTAGTAATAACTAGTTTATAACTAATAAATCAAATAATATCTAAATATTTTAATACTAATAACTATTCTGAAAATTTAGTAATAAATCATTAATTAGTGTTTATTGATCATTTAGTGTACATTATTTATTTAGTAACTACTGACAGTTGAGTAATTACTCATTATTTTGTCTCAACTAATTATTTAGTATTAATCGTTTATAACTAATAAATCAAATAATATTGAAATATTCCAATAGCAAGAATTATTCTGATTATTTAATAAGTAATCATTAATTAGTGTTTATTGATCATTTAGTATACAATACTTATTTAGTAACTACTGACAGTTGAGTAATTATTAATTATTTAGTATCAAATGATTATATTAATTTAGTAATGACTAATTATGCTAAACTACTAAATATTTAAAAACTAATGATTCCTTGGTAAATTAAAATTATTTAGTATCTAGTGAATGTTAAGTGATTACTATTCAGTAATGACTACTTGCTAAAAAATTTAATAATACTGAAATATTTAACTACAAGTAAATATTATCTAGTAAATACTCTTTATTCAGTAACAAGCAATTAAGCAATTACTAAATAAGAGGAAACAATTTATTCATTAATGTTCAATTATTCAGTAATTACCAATTACTGAGTAACTGTTAGTTATACAAAGATTACTTATTGCTGAGGCATGACTAATTATAATACAAATTATTCAGAGACAACTAGGAAATTAATATTTATATAATATTTATCTTTATTATTTAAAGGTAATAAAGGGGTTAATCAGGGCTAACGATGCTCTCTGCTTAATTAACTACAATACCCACAGTAATGATGTAATTATGGAGATATTGCTCCGCCCCTCCCAGCACATAACTAGTGATTGCTAACTAACTAATATTTAGTAATACATTGTTCATAACTAATAAATCAAATAATATCGAAATATTCCAATACTAACAATTATTTTGATAATTTAGTAATACATCATTAATTAGTGTTTTTCAATAATTTATTATACATTACTTGAGTAATTATCAATTATTTAGTATCAAATGATTATTTTTATTTAGTAATGACTAATTATACAGAAACTACTAAATATTTAGAAACAAATGATTCCTGGGTAATTTCATATTATTTAGTATCTAGTGAATGTTAAGTAATTACAATTCAGTAATGACTGCTAATTAAAAAAATAAATAATACTGAAATATTTAATTACTAGTAAATTCTATCTAGTAAATACTCTTTATTAAGTAACAAGCAATTACGCAATTACTAAATTAGAGGAAACAATTTATTTTTTATTTATGTTTAATTATTCAATTACTGAGTAACTGCTGGTTACTCAAAAATGACTTTTTACTCAGTAATGACTAATTATAATACTAATTATTCAGAGGCAACTAGGAAATTAATATTTATATAATATTTATCTTTATTATTTAAGGGCAATAAAGGGGTTAATCAGGGCTAACGATGCTCTCTGCTTAATTAACTACAATACCCACAGTAATGATGTAATTATGGAGATATTGCCCCGCCCCTCCCAGCAGATCTGATGCCCGTCTGAAGAAGCCCACCTTGTGTCGGAGAGGAGAAAAGGTGGTCCGATTCCTCCACAGCAGAACACACACTCACACACTCACACGACCTGAGAGAGAGAGAGAGAGAGAGAGAGAAAGAGAGAGAGAGAAAGAGAGAGAGACAGAAAGAGAGATAATAAGCGCTTCTGTTTGACACTGGATGTTCATTATTGTCATATTACAGCTGAACAGCCAATGGTATTAATCAACATCTTAATGACGGCACAGGAAACAGAATTAACATGCTAATGATGGATGGAGCGCAGGAGGAGAGCAGCTTTTGTTCGCCTTATAAATAAAGAGCTGCTGATTCAATGAGCTGCTCACACACTCGCACTGAAAACACACACACACACACACACCACGAAGCTGCTGCCAAGCATCATATAACAATCACACAATAATATAATATAATATATAATTCAGTGTAATTCGCTTATATATATACACTGCCTGCTCAAAAAATAAGGCAGGTAAAATATATAGCTCTGTAAAAAAATAAGTGACCACTTAATAATGATGTTTTTTCTTGATTTTACCAAATTGAAGGATCATAAGCCATCAAACCAAACTGAACTGCTTGAATTTCTGCACCAGGAGTAAAGCAGCATAAAGTTATCCAAAAGCAGTGTGTAAGACTGGTGGAGGAGAACATGATGCCAAGCTGCATGAAAACTGTGATAAAAACCATCAGGGTTAACTCTTAAAACTTTATGAATATGAACTTGTCTTTTCTTTGCGTTATTTGAGGTCTGAAAGCTGTGCACCTTTTTAGTTATTTCAGCCATTTCTCATTTTCTGCAAATAAATGCTCTAAATGACAAAACATCACTTGATCACTTAAAGCTGATGTCTGTAAGTTTTGGGATTTGGGGGATTTAGTGCCTCTCTGGTGAGAATGGGTAATTGCACCGAACATGCGGAAGAATCATTTTAAACTGGGTGGGTGTAATGTGGTCTCCTTTCAGAGCGGATGAATCCGATTCCAGGTTATGTTCAGTCAGAAAGAGAGAGAGAGAGAGAGAGAGAGAGAGAGCTCAGTGAGAAACTTAACTCCTTTGTTTCTTTGGTTTTACTATGAGTGAATGAAGCTACTGAGCTCTGAGTCTGCTCTTCTGAAGTCTCCATTGCTCCACCAGCCGCTCACGTTCAGTAAAACTGAGCCGGATCCTCTTTTAGAGGCTGTACCTGTGACGTAAGTACGAAAAGACGTGTGACGTGACCAAAAGAAGGACTCCCGCGAAAAACAACCCGACACCCCAGTTTTTAGAATGAATATATTAGAATTAGGCTTAGCCGGGATGGATGGTGGAACAAGCAAACTGGTACCATTAAACACTATATTGTATCCATATTCTTCTCCACTCAGAAATGCTTCTGCTTTCAGCTTAGAAACAAAATAATATGGACTGCCACTTTAAACCTTTTGTGAATTCAAATCAAACGGTAGAAAAAGTTAAAAGTTAATGATGTTAATATTAATAGTGAAAGTAAGAGCTTTCCCCACACACAATGCAGGGGCCTAAACAGCTGTGTAGCCTGAAGAAAAGTATATATTAGCTTCAGTTTGTTCAAATTTCCTGCACTGAGAAAAGTTGGACACGTCTAGGTAGCTGCGCCATTAAAATAGCAATCTGCCAAAGACAGCGCACACCTAACTATTAAAGGGAATGGCAACTGACACATGAAAAAAGACACCCATGATTAATTTACAGAATTAGAACATGCCTTATGTGCATTTTGAGATGCTCAATGCGTACTTTTCCTGTCGTTATGATAGCAAAGACACACTGACACGACATAAATCAAGCTGACTGTGTCTTTAAATGGCTAAAACGGGCCCATAGACTACATCTAGGAGGATTTTGCTTGCTAAAATAATTTTTTTTCAAGTGTAGTATCACTTTTCTCACTTTTTGTGCATTTCTTATAACACAAATTCTGCCCAGCGGACGACCCCGGGCCCCGAGCTGCTCCCCTCGTGAAGGCCTCTCAGTGAACCGTCGCGCAGCCTCGGCGCTGAACCGTGAGCCGTGTTAGTGCAGCGAGCGGAGGGAGGCCTGAGCTGAGGCCCCGTGCTTTTCATTACCCTCTGGACCAGAGGAGGAATGCGTCGATGGCCGGGAGCCACGGCAGGAAGCGCAAAAAAGCCCCAGAGCAGCAGATCCAGCACTGTAGCTTATACAGTTCATTAAAAACGGGGGCCAGAAGTTTCCAAACTCATTCTTTATGCAGTCAGAGGAACATAATCATAACTTCTCCAGCGGCCTGCAACGTTTCAGACGTCTCTGCGGGTCATACATCACAACCCGGGCCCGGACCGGTTAGCCGCACTCAGCTAATGGAGCTGACGGGAGCTTCCTAATACAATTTATTCAGAATTTAATTTTAAAAAGTACAAAAAGAACAGAAAGTAAACAAAGTCAAATTGAGTAAAATCAGGATTATATAGCATTTTTGGTTCAAATAGAAAGTTGTGATGCTCCACTGACTGTAAATGCACCTCTAACATTGAACTGATAATAGGTGCACTATGTATCTCTGGTGAAGCAGCCAGGGAAAAAAACGATTGCACAAACTACTACTAATTAAAATGCATCATGCATCCACTGTGGAATTGTCTCGATAAGCTTCTGCAACGTCACAAAATTTAATTTAATCTAGTGTTGCATTAATTTATTCATTTTTCACCAAGATCTTGCAGCAGCATTGATGATGGTAGAGTCTGACCACTGCACAAAGCAGCTCTTCTCCATCCAGCACATCCCAAAGATTCTCAATGAGGTTAAGATCTGGACTCTGTGGTGAACTCAATCCATGTGTGAAAATGATAAATGATGATCTCATGCTCCCTGAACCCTGAACTCTTTCACAATTCCAGCCCCATGAATCCTGATAATGTTTTCTTGGAATATGCTCGTGTTCATCAGGTAAGAAATATAAAATCCATTAATGGAATAACCTGGACTATAATATTCAGTATATTCACGTAGTCAGCTGACCTCATTCTTTCAGCACATACTGTTGCTGGACCTAAACCTGCAGACCAACTGCAGCATCAACCAACCCCACATCATTAACTTACTCAACCACCTCAATCCACATGCTTCTCTCACTTCTCTCACTTTAGATGCTGCTTCTGCTTCTCTCAGCTTGTCCAGAAATGCATGTGTAAAGCTTGTCCTTTATTGATGGTTCCAAATGCTAATTTAAAGAAAGATGGAGGACCACAAGCCAACCATCAAACCAAGCTGAACTGCTCGAATTTTTGCACCAGGAGTAAGGACATAAAGTTATCCAAAAGCAGGGTGTAAGACTGGTGGAGGAGAACATGATGCCAAGATGCACGATTTTAACTGTGATAAAAAACAGGGGTATTTCATCAAATATTGATGATTTCTGAACTCTTAAAACTCTTTATGAATATGAACTTGTTTTCTTTGCATTATTTGAGGTCTGAAAGCTCTGCATCTTTTTTTTTATTTCAGCCATTTTTCATTTTCTGCAAATAAATAAATGCTCTAAATTACAATATTATTATTTGGAATTTAGGAGAAATTCTGTAAACACAAGTATTCTATAATCTCCTTAAAATAACATGCAGCTTCTGTGAATGTTTACTATAATATACTATAATATAATATTTTTTTTGTTTGATATAAGTGCATCAAACTATCAAAATCTAATGCAAAATTGGTATTGGTGACTAAATGTTTATCTGTCCTCATGAGTAGGAAGTACAAATATAAATATATATAAAAATAATCGCGACTAATCATCTAATCATCATTAATTAAACAATTAATATGCAGATTATTTTTTAAGTAACTACTAAAATAGTCATTAGTTGCACATTTGCACACCTGTGTTAGCAACTGGTACAACTTCTTAAGGTAGATGAATGCATTCATTCGAACATATAGTTTGTATATATGGACAAATATGGACTTTTATTTTGAAAAAAACTATTGAACAGACATAAATCCACAAAAATACAAAAATAAAAATAAAAACTTCACTTCCTATTAAACTATGTCTTCGGAGGACAAAGTCTGAGAGATAAGAGACACAAAACAATATGAGGAACTGATGAGCCATCCGTTTCCTCATTTCCTGCTGGGTTTCTACAGAGCTCACACACTCACCTCCACAGTTCACCACCAGCCAACAACACACACACACACACACACACACACGGACTCACGCAACTTCAACCACCTACAGTCCACTGCACTCTACTCTCACAAACTGCTCAGTTATTATCACAACACTGCTTCTTCTGCTCATCAACACCTTTATAAAATAGATTTTTATTTTACTGAGTATTTATTATATTTATAATACTTCAGACTACACAATAAATTATATGTATTATATATTATATCCAATATACAGCTCTGGAAAAAAATACGAGACCACTTCAGTTTCTGAATCAGTTTCTCTGATTTTGCTATTTATAGGTTTATGTTTGAGTAAAATGAACATTGTTGTTTTATTCTATAAACTACAGACAACATTTCTCCCAAATAAAAATATTTTCATTTAGAGCATTTGTTTGCAGAAAATGAGAAATGGCTAAAATACCAAACAAAAAGATGCAGAGCTTTTAGACCTCAAATAATGCAAAGAAAAAAACAAGTTCATATTCATAAAGTTTTAAGAGTTCAATAATTGGTGGAATAACACTGGTTTTTAATCACAGTTAAAATCATGCATCTTGGCATCATGTTCTCCTCCACCAGTCTTACACACTGCTTTTGGATAACTTTATGCTGCTTTACTCCTGGTGCAAAAAATCAAGCAGTTCAGTTTGATGGCTTGATGGCTTGTGATCATCCATCTTCCTCTTGATTATATTCCAGAGGTTTTCAATTTGGTAAAATCAAAGAAACTCATCATTTTAAGGGGTCTCTTATTTTTTTCCAGAGCTGTATATACAGGTGCATCTAAAAAAAATAGAATATCATTAAAATGTTATTTTATTTTAGTAATCCAATTCAAAATGTAAAACTCATATATTATATAGATGTATTAAACACAAAGTGATCTATTTTAAGGATTTATTTATTTTATTGTTGATGATTTTGGCTTATAGCCAATGAAAACCCAAGAAACATGAGAATATTATATAAGACCAATCCGTATTTTTGTCAGTGTGGGCAGTGTGCCAAGTCCTGCTGGAAAATGAAATCTGCATCTTCATAAAAGTCGTCAGTAGCAGAGGGAAGCTTTTGATTGAACTTATCCTGTACAACAGATGAAACTCTTGTTCTTCCTTTTCTTGGAGTGGTCCTGATGAGTGCCAGTTTCATCATAACATTTTTACCATAAATATTCACTATTCACTGTATACCTGTAACTCTACCTCTTCACTACTTTACTTTAACTGATGCTCTCAAACACTTTATTAAGAGACAAGAAATTCAAGTAATTAACTCTTGATGAGTTCAGCACAGCTGTTAACTGAAAGCCTGAATTCCAGGTGACTCTACCTCATAAAACTGACTGAGAAAATCCAGCAGAGATGTTCAAAACTGCCATTTAAGCAAGAGGAGCTACTTTGTTTAACACGTTTTAGTTTACTAAGTAAATCCATATGTTTTGATTTATAATATTAAATGAGTTTAGTATTAATCTACAATACCGAACATTTTAAAATAATAAAACACACTGAATTTAAGGCGTGTCCAGCTTTAAAACTACAGCAGTGAGATTTATGTAAGGAAGAGTGTGAGCAGGACACCCACAGAGTGACCTGAGGGTGGAGGGTGAAGGCCGTGTCCTGGACTTGAACCAGGATGGAGAGGCAGGAAACGGAGATAAACAAAGCGAGAGGAAACGTGGGTTCTGTCAGACACAGACCTGAACTCTTATCATAAAAAATAAAAACCCTGACGCAGGAACAGTGAAGACGCTTTCAGTGTTTTCAAGCCAAAAATCTAAAATCTAAAAATTCTCCATTGAAAGGTAAATGTAATACGTGATTAGGCCTAATCCTACTAAGGTGTTGCTATACTTTATGTATTGGTTGCTAAGGTGTAGCCAGGTGGCTGCTAAGGTGTTGCTACAGTATCAGAGTTGGCTGCTAAGCTTCTGCTATGATATAAAGGAGTTGACTGCTAAGGTGTGGCTAATTGGTTGCTAAGGTGTAACTAAATAATTGCTATAAGCTGATATTAAATTGTTGCTAAGAAGTTGCTAAGGGCTTGCTATAGTTTGGATATTGGTTGCTAAGGTGTAGCCAGGTGGCTGCTAAGGTGTTGCAACAGTTTAAGAGTTGATTGCTGAGCTGCTAATATGATATACAGTAGTTGACTGCTAGGATGTTGCTAATTGATTACTATGGTGTTACTAAGTCATCAGTATAAGAGCTACAGTATCAGAGTTGGTTGCTAAGCTTCTGCTATGATATAGGAGTCGATTGCTAAGATGTTACTAAATGGTTGCTATGGTGTTCCTAAATATTTGCTACAAGGTGTCATTTAATTGTTGCTAAGAAGTTGCTAAGGGCTTGCTATAGTTTGGATATTGGTGTCTAAGGTGTAGCCAGGTGGCTGCTAAGGTGTTGCAACAGCTTAAGAGTTGGTTGCTAAACTGCTGCTATGATATATAGGAGTCGATTGCTAAGATGTTACTAATTGGTTACTATGGTGTTACTAAGTCATTTCTATGAGGTGTTATTAAATTGTTGCTAGGAAGTTGCTAAGGGCTTGCTATAGTTTGGATGTTGGTTGCTAAGGTGTAGCCAGGTGGCTGCTAAGGTGTTGCAACAGTTTAAGAGTTGGTTGCTAAGCTTCTGCTATGACATAGGAGTCGATTGCTAAGATGTTACTAATTGGTTGCTATGGTGTTACTAAATAATTGCTACAAGGTGTTATTTAATTGTTGCTAGGAAGTTGCTAAGGGCTTGCTATAGTTTGGATATTGGTTGCTAAGGTGTAGCTACAGTATCAGAGTTGGTTGCTAAGCTGCTGCTATGATTTATAGGAGTTGACTGCTAAGGTGTTGCTAATTGGTTGCTATGGTGTTACTAAATAATTGCTATGAGTTGTTATTTAATTCTTGCTAAGAAGTTGCTAAGGGCTTGCAATAGTTTGGATATTGGTTGCTAAGGTGTAGCCAGGTGGCTGCTAAGGTGTTGCTACAGTATAAGAGTTGGTTGCTAAGCTTCTGCTATGATATAGGAGTCGATTGCTAAGGTGTGGCTAATTGGTTGCTATGGTGTTACTAAATAATTGCTATGAGGTGTTATTATATTGTTGCTAGGAAGTTGTTAAGGGCTTGCTATAGTTTGAATATTGGTTGCTAAGGTGTAGCCAGGTGGCTGCTAAGGTGTTGCAACAGTTTAAGAGCTGGTTGCTAAGCTGCTGCTATGATATATAAGAGTTGACTGCTAAGGTGTTGCTAATTGGTAGCTATGGTGTTACTAAATAATTGCTATGAGGTGTTATTTAATTGTTGCTAAGAAGTTGCTAAGGGCTTGCTATAGTTTGGATATTGGTTGCTAAGGTGTAGTTACAGTATCAGAGTTGGTTGCTACGCTTATGCTATGATATAGGAGTTGATTGCTAAGATGTTACTAATTGGTTACTATGGTGATACTAAATAATTGCTACAAGGTGTTATTTAATTGTTGCTAGGAAGTTGCTAAGGGCTTGCTATAGTTGGGATATTGGTTGCTAAGGTGTAGCCAAGGGTGTGCTAAGGTGTTGCAAAAGTTTAGGAGTTGGTTGCTAAGCTGCTGCTATGATATATAGGAGCTGACTGCTAAGGTGTTGCTAATTGGTAGATATGGTGTTACTAAATAATTGCTATGAGGTGTTATTTAATTGTTGCTAAGAAGTTGCTAAGGGCTTGCTATAGTTTGGATGTTGGTTGCTAAGGTGTAGCCAGGTGGCTGCTAAGGTGTTGCAACAGCTTAAGAGTTGGTTGCTAAGCTTCTGCTATGATATAGGAGTCGATTGCTAAGATGTTACTAATTGGTTGCTATGGTGTTACTAAATAATTGCTACAAGGTGTTTTTTAATTGTTGCTAGGAAGTTGCTAAGGGCTTGCTATAGTTGGGATATTGGTTGCAAAGGTGTCGCCAAGGGGCTGCTAAGGTGTTGCAAAAGTTTAGGAGTTGGTTGCTAAGCTGCTGCTATGATATAGGAGTTGATTGCTAAGATGTTACTAATTGGTTGCTATGGTGTTACTAAGTAATTTCTACGAGGTGTTATTTAATTGGTGCTAAGAATTTCCTAAGAGCTTGCTAGGTGCTTACTGAACAGTGTAGCCAGGTGGCTGCTAAGGTGTTGCAACAGTTTAAGAGTTGGTTGCTAAGCTTCTGCTATGATATATAGGAGTTGACTGCAAAGGTGTGGCTAATTGGTTGCTAAGGTGTAACTAAATAATTGCTATAAGCTGTTATTAAATTGTTGCTAAGAAGTTGCTGAGGGCTTGCTATAGTTTGGATATTGGTAGCTAAGGTGTAGCTAGAGTATCAGAGTTGGTTGCTAAGCTGCTGCTATGATATATAAGAGTTGACTGCTAAGGAGTTGCTAATTGGTTGCTATGGTGTTACTAAGTCATTTCTACGAGGTGTTATTAAATTGTTGCTAAGAAATTGCTAAGGGCTTGCTATAGTTTGAATATTGGTTGCCAAGTTGTAGCCAGGTGGCTGCTAAGGTGTTGCAACAGTATCAGAGTTGGTTGCTAAGCTGCTGCTATGATATAGGAGTCAATTGCTAAGATGTTACTAATTGGTTGCTATGGTGTTACTAAATAATTACTATGAGGTGTTATTTAATTGTTGCTAAGAAGTTGCTAAGGGCTTGCTAGGGGCTTATTATGATGTTTCTATACTTTAGATATTGGTTGCTAAGGTGTTACCAAGTGGTTGTTCAATTGTTGCTACAGTACAAGAGTTACAAAAACGTCCTGTTCTGTCAGACACAGACCTGAACTCTTAACTGCACTCAAAAAATCATAAAAAATAAAAACCCTGACGCAGGAACAGTGAAGACGTTTTCAGTGTTTTCAAGCGAAAAATCTCATTTCCACGATTTTCCATCCCGCGTTAAAGCAGTCACGCTCTGGGCCCGTGTCCCAGATTAGGCTTAGTCCTGGTCCAGTATGAATTATGAACGGGGATTCTCCATTGAAAGGTAATGTAATATGTGATTAGGCCTAATCCCTGTCTGGGAAAGCTGCCCTTAGCGACACGGCTAATAAACGCAGCTATAAAGCAATAGGAGCTTATGTTTACATATTAGCAGGACGCTAACTCCACGCCAGACTCACCACACGCTCACCTCAAACCATGTGGACGCTTTCAGACACCCTTAATAGACTTGTTTATGTGGTTTCTGGTTCTGTGTGACTCACTGGTTTCTGACTGGTTTTAGCATTTTAGCATCTCCCAGATGAATCTTTCAGTATTTCTCCAGAAAACAATGTTAAATTAATCCAAAAAATTATTAAAAAAAGTTTATATTAGCCTGATTATACTTTAGGTATTGGTTGCTAAGGTGTAACCAGGTGGCTGCTCAGGTATTGCTACAGTATAAGAGTCAAGCTGCTGCTATGATATAGGAGTCTTGCTAATTGGTTGCTATGTTGTTTATTAAGTTGCTGCTACAAGAAGCTGCTAAGGGCTTTCTAGGTGCTTACTAAGGTGTTTATATGCTTTAGGTATTGGTTGCTAAGGTGTTGATACATTTTAAGAGTTGGTTGCTAAGCTGCTGCTATGATATAGGAGGTGACTGCTAAGGTGTTGCCAATTTTTTGCTATAGTGTTACTAAGTAATTGCAAAAAAATTATAAAACGTTTATATTAGCCTGATTATACTTTAGGTATTGGTTGCTAAGGTGTAGCCAGGTGGCTGCTCAGGTATTGCTACAGTATAAGAGTCAAGCCGCTGCTATGATATCGGAGTAAACTGCTAAAGTGTTGCTAATTGGTTGCTATGGTGTTAAGAAGTTGCTAAGGGCATGCTACGTGCTTACTAAGGTGTTGCTATACTTTAGATTTTGGTTGCTAAGGTGTTGCCAGGTGGCTGCTAAGGTGTTGCTACACTATAAGAGTTAGTTGCTATGCTGCTGCTATTATAAGTCGACAGCTAAGGTGTTGCTAATTGGTGGCTATGGTGTTACTAAGTAATTGCTATGAGGTGTTTTGGAATTGTTGTTAAGTTGTGAGCGCTTGCTATATTGTAGATATTGGTTGCTAAGGTGTTAATACAGTTTAACAGTTGGTTGCTATGCTGCTATGACATAGGAGTCAACTGCTAAGGTGTTGCTAATTGCTTGCTATGGTGTTACTAAGTAATTGCTAAAAGAAGTTGCTAAGAGCTTGCTAGGTGCTTACTAATGTGTTGCTATACTTTAAGTATTGGTTGCTTTGGTGTCACTAAGTAATTGCTATGAGGTATAGTTAAATTGTTGCTAAGAATTTGCTAAGGGCTTGCTGGATGCTTACTAAGGTGTTGCTACAATCTAGGTTTTGGTTACTAAGGTGTAGCCAGGTGGCTGCTAAGGTGTTGCTAAGCTGCTGCTATGATATAGGAGTCGACTGCTAAGATGTTGCTAATTGGTTGCTATGGTGTTACTAAGTAATTGCTATGAGGTGTTATCAAATTGTTGCTAAAAAGTTGCTAAGGGCTTGCTATATTTTAGATATTGGTTGCTAAGGTGTTACTACAGTTTAACAGTTGGTTGCTATGCTGCTATGATATAGGAGTCGACTGCTAAGGTGCTGCTAATTGGTTACTATGGTGTTTCTAAAAAGAATTGCTACAAGAAGTTGCTAAGGACTTGTTTATTAAGGTGTTGCTATACTTTAGGTGTTGGTTGCTAAGGCGTTGCAAGGTGGCTACTAAGGCATTGCTACAGATTAAGAGTTGCTAAAATGTTGCTATGATATAGGAGTTGACTGCAAAGGTGTTGCTAATTGGTTGTCATGGTGTTTCACGGGTGGATGCTAGGATATTGCTTTGGCATATGTGTTTTTAATGTGCTACTATACTTAAGGTGTTGGTTGCTATGGAGTTGCAAGATGGCTGCAAAGATGTTGTTAATCCAGTATAAGAGTTGGTTGCTAAGCTGTTGCTATGATATATGAGTCAACTGCTAAGGTATTACTGAGAGGTCTCTATGGTATATGTTGATAGATACTGTAGGTGCTTACTACAGGGAGTAAGCAGATGCTAAGGTGTTCCCAAGCTGTTGCACAGGCCTTGCTAAGTGGTTGCTATGGTGGTGCTATTGCTACAGGTTTCAATCAGGCATAGGTCTGAATGAAACTAAGTCTAAGACGCTGCCACTATTAATAAGAGACTGCTGGTTCGATTCGAATCCTAGTCATGCAGCTTGCCATCAGCTTGCCGGATCCCTGAGAGAGCACAATTGGTTTTGCTTTCTCTGGGTGGGTACAGTAGATGGTGCTCTTTCCCCTCATCACTCCAAAGGGTGATGTAGATCAGCACAAGGCTGCGTCTGTGAGCTGATGTATCAGAACCGCTGAGTCGCTGAGATTTCCTCCGAGCGTTAGCATTGTGATGCTACTCAACAAAAGTTGTGGCATCACTATTGATGGGGGAATGAGTGGGACAACTGACCAGATAAATTGAAAGAAAAATGGGAGAAATTTAAAATAAAATGTATTTTAGCAGCATGTGGACGAGCATTGTTCTGCTGATAAAATGCACTGGAATTTTCTATTAATGTAACAAGTAACACCATGAAGACAGGCTGTTATAAGCATCACAGTGCCTCCACACGCATGGATGTGTCAAAATAAGACACCAGATTCACTAAAGCAGCCTGTTTTTGTTTGCTAGAACAGCAGGACACGCGAAGGCTCAGTGGGTCTCGGCTTTGGGCGAGGGTCCTAGTTGCGATAGCAACGAAAAGCAGCAGCCATTAGCAGCAGCAGCAGCCTGTCATGATTGGAATCAGGCTTTCGCGGGGTGTTGCGAGTGTGGCTGTGTGTAAATGTATGTGTGAATGTACGTGTGTGTGTGTGTGTGTGTGTGCTGTCAGTGGCGTCAGCCTCCTGACCGTTCCTTGCACTCGGAGATTGGTACCAGATGACGCCTGTCAGGAGTGTTCTAGTTTGGGTGATGTATGGACCCTCGCAAACCAACAAAGCTCCTTTTTCACTTACGTGCTCTCTATTAATTGGGGGCGAAAGTGAAAAAAAAGAGAATTTATAGCGAGGCTGTGACAAAAGAAGAATTTCATCTCGACCGTAAACCCGATATAAACCAGTCTGAAGCCTCCGTTCCCTCTCAGTTCCAGGCCAGCTCCCCGATTCTGGCTTTCTCAGTAATGCCCCTTTGTGTTTGAAGTAACTACAGACCAGGAGGAGGAATCAGTTCGGACTGCAGATTTATTGCATTTTCAATGGCAGCCCCGACTCCGAAAAAAAAAACGCCTCTGAGAAAAGCCTTGTGAAAATACACACATGCTGACACTTTGTCAATGTGTGCGCTAATAAAATAAGAGTCCCGCACCAGCGTGACCTCAAACTCCAGTAAATGTACAAACTACACCATGAAAAAGCTGAAGGAGCTGTGCAGATGTTCATACTGCAGAAACATGCCATGCAGCGGCTGCAGATACAAGTATACAATACAGTGCAAAAGTTGGTTTTAAAGAGGTTTTAAAGAGATATAGTATGCAAAACTCGCTTTTTGCATGCTTTTTTAAAATTTCCACTTGGGTCTCAACTGCCCCTTTAAACAATATATACTAAACTCCAAGCACCCAAAAAAAAAAAGAGTTTGAAAGAGTTTGTTATGGCGGTTTCATGCTATGTCCCAGTATTTTTATTATTATTTATTAATATTTATTTGTATGACTGAGCTTTAATATAGGTTTGTGACTTACTGTACTGTTAGGAGTACATATAATATCAAACACTAATGCTATAAATTAAAGCTTTGATTAGTGTTGGGTTCACTTTGCCCCACAAAATTAAACAATATATGAATTAAATCAGAGTCCATTATCAGAAAAAGGCCAGCAGACTTTGTCTGAGTGGGGGATCTGTACCCACTGTCTGTTAAGTATGAACTTGCATGCTTATTTTAAATTCCCACTTGGGTCTCAACTGCCCCTATAAACAACATATACTAAACTCCAAGCACCAAAAAAAAATCCATTCAGTCAGTTGGCAGCTGAAAGAGTTTGTTATGGCGGTTTCATGCTATGTCCCAGTATTTTTATTGTTATTTATTAATATTTAATTGTATGACTGAGCTTTACTATAGGTGTGTGACTTACTGTACTGTTAGGAGTACATATAATATCAAACATTAAGGCTTTAAATTAAAGCTTTGATTAGTGTTGGGTTCACTTTGCCCACAAAATTAAACAATATATGAATGAAATCAGATTCCATTATCAGAAAAAGGCCAGCAGACTTTGTCTGAGTGGGGGATCTGTAGCCACTGTCTGTTAAGTATGAACTAGCTTGTTTATGTTTTGCCATTTAGCACAAGCTAACTCTAACATTTGGTAAAGGCTCTTAAACAGCTTATACAGAAAGGGACTGAAACTGGCAAGAATAGAGCAGTAGTAGCACAACAACCACCTAGGGGTGGACAAAATTACCCTAAAGTATAATCACAATATTTCAGGGATTTTTTGTGATATTCTTAATATTCAAAGATGTTCTTTGTGATATGACCACTGAACACTGAACAATATATAAGAATATACGACTGCTGCAAAATTAAACGTTTTATGGTGTTTTGAGTTTCAAACATTCAAAAAACAGTAAAGTGCAGAACATTTAGTCCATGAATAAAAACTGCAAACACAAAACATATATGTCAGTAAACACAGCTTTACAGTTAACAGCAATACAAATATAAAATGTTTTCAATGTGCTATAATTATATAGCACAGACCTTCACCATAGCATCCATCCAGGACATCACAGCAAACACAGTGATTCATTAGTGCTCTAAAGCAGTGTTTCTCAACCAGGGTGCCGCGGCACCCTGGGGTGCCGTCTGGCTTCATCGGGGGTGCCGTCAAAATATTGCGCCTCACGTGCATATTTCCTTTCCAGAGTCAGCTCGTGTCGGGGTGTGTCCCAATTCACAGGCAGCATACTCTGAAGGATGCGACCCACAGAGGCGGTGTATTACTGCGCAGCTGTGACGCAATCTGTCTTCGAATACAGCCTCTGAAGGATGCAGCCCTTAAATTGGGACACACTGTAAAGTTTTTGTCCCCCACGCGATGCACGCGCTATTTTATTTCATATTCCGCCAGCAACACCCCTCGTTCTCACCTGAAGTACTGCGCCAGCACCCCCCCAATCCCCCCACCATCCCCCTCCCCCCCCGTTCTCACCTGAAGTACTGCGCCAGCACCCCTCCCCCCCCCCCGGTAAACTGGGGTGCCGTGACATCTCGCATATATTTAAAGGGTGTCGTGATAGAAAAAAGGTTGAGAAACGCTGCTCTAAAGACCCCACCCACAACGAAATACACAAAATGCAATAATTATGTATTATGTATATTATCTATATATATATATATATATATATATATATATATATATATATATATATATATATATATATATATATATATATATTATTAGAGAATTAAAAGCTGCAAAGATTGTGACTCGCTTTTATTCTCTCTTTCTATTTCTCTCTCTCTCTCTCTCTCTCTCTCTCTCTTTCTCTCTCTCTCATACTCTCATTCTTTTTCTATTGCTCTCTCTCTTTCTTTCTCTTTTGGAGCAGCAGTGTGGGGTACTGGCGGCAGCCAAGCACAGTGAGTGACACTGTGTGTTTTTAAGTGTGTGTATGTGTGCGTGTGTGTGTGTGCGAGAGTGTGTGTAGCCACAGCTTTAGAAAGCACACAGTAATGGAGACAAAGAGAGGCAGTAATGCTGCTGGGAATAAGATGTGTGTTTCAGTGTGTGTGTGTGTGTGTGTGTGTGTGTGTGTTTGTGTGTGTGTGTGTGTAAAGGTGATCTGCACTCAGCAGACAGCAGGAGGAGTGGAACAGCAGAGCTGCTGAACTGTGTTCATTGCATTAAAAGCACCCAGGAATTAATAGACAAAATAATGGAAACACTGGTTGCAATACTTATAGATAACATTCACTGGACATTTTATCAGAAACACCTTAAAGGAGATAAGTGAACAGTTACAGACTGTCGTCTACATGCTCAATTATTCAGCTCATCCATCCATCAGCAGAACAAGACCACTATAGGACCACCATTGGACCAACACTGACCTGATGGGCCACCACAGGACTCCTCTATTGGACCACCATAGAGCCACCATAGGACTACAATAGAATCACCACACGAGCACCATAGAATCACCATAGGAGCACTTATGACTAGATGTTACTTTGGTGGTGGACCATTCTCAGACCAGGTCCCATTTAGGACCATCATAGGACCACCACAGGACAACCATTGGATCCTCTATTGGACCACCATAGAGGCTCCATATCACTACCATAGGACCACCATAAAATCCCCATAGGAGCGTTGCTGACTAGATAATATTTGGGTGGTGGACCATTTTCAGCTTCATAGATCCACCATAGGACTCCCATAGGACCTCCATGGGACCCCTATAAACCATTATAGGAACACCTCTGACTAGATATTATTTGGGTGGTGGAGGATTCTAAGCACAAATCCCCATAAGACCACCATAGAACCACCACAGATCCACCATAAAACTAGCACAAGACAACCAATGAATCCTCCATTATACCACATATTTACCACCACTGGACCACCATAAAAAAACATATTAGAACCACCATGGACCAACACTGACCTGATATTTTTGTGGTGTGGGCAATTCTCAGCATAGGACCATCATAAGACAACCATAGATCCACCATAGAACCACCACAGGACCTCCAATGACAATTTGTTTTGGGTGGTGGACAATTCTTAGCCCATAGTCCCAATAGAACCACCATAAGACTTTTATAGGACCACCTCTGACAAGATATTATTTGGGTGGTGGATCATTCTAAGCACAAGTCCGCATAAGACCACCACAAAACACCACAGATCCACTATAGAACCACCACAGGACCTCCAGTGACAATATTTTTTTGGGTGGTAAACAATTCTCAGCCAATAGGACCGCCATAAGACTCCAGTAGAACCACCATTGGACCCCCATAGACTATTAAAGGACAACTTCTGACTACATATTATTTGGGTGATGGAGCATTCTAAGCACAAGTCCCCATAAGACCACCACAAAACACCACAGGACCACCATAAGGCAAGACCCGCACAGGACAACCATTGGATGCTCTATTGGATCACATAAGAACCACTGTAGGACCACCATAAGACCACCCTGTAACCATCACAGAAACTCCACAGGACCACCATAGAACTCCCATATGATTTGATTGAACTCCCATTTCATTGAACCCCCATAGGACCATTGCTGACCAGAGGACAACCATAGGATCCTCCTTGGACCACCATGAAACCACCTAGAACCTCCAATGACTTGATATTATTTGGGTGGTGGGCCATTCTAAGCACAAATCCCAATAAAACCACCACAAAACCGCCCAGGACCACCACAGAACCACCATAGAACCTCCACTGATGAGATATGTTTGGGTGGTGGACAATTATCAGCCTAGGTCTCAATAGGAATAGCACAAGACAACCATTGGATTCTCTATTCACCATAGGACCACCATTTGACCATCACAGAAATTTCATAGAACCATCAAAGGACCACCACTGGTGACTAGATATTGTTTTGGTGGTGGAACATTCTCAGCACAGGTCCTTTTACAACCACTGTAATGCTATCATAGGGCCATCATAGGACCATCATAACACCACCATAAAAACAACCCCCAGAGGACCACTGCTGACCAGAGGAAAGCCTCTATTGGACCACCATGAAACCACCATAGAACCACCAATGACTTTTACTGATATTATTTGAGTGGTGGAACATTCTCAAAACAGGTATCTGTACAACTACCATAGACCCACCATAGGACCACCGTAGGACCATCATAGAACCTCCATTGGACCCACATAGGACCACCTCTAAGGCACCATAGGTTAATAATGAATTATTATTGCACATTACGAAACAATATCATAGCAACCACTTAGCAGCACTATAGGTACCTTTATAGAAGTAGACTGTATCAAAACCAGTCACCAATAAAAATAAAACACCATGTCAAAATAAAAGTCACTACTACAAACAAATGCAGCATCAAAATATTATAATCAAACTGACTAACACACAAAGATAGACAGACAGAGAGACAGAGAGACAGACAGATAGATAGATAGATAGACAGATAAAATAAAGAAAAACAAAAAATATAATAAAAAAGCAACTACGAGGAAACGTATGATGTGCAGAATATATATCAAAATAAAAGTCACTCACACATATAAAAGATTGTTCTCACATTTATCTCATATATAAAATGATCTGTAAAATGATCCAAATCATGAGTTATTTAAGTCAAAACTTTTCCATAACATTTAAATGTACCTGTAACTCTAGAATCTGCTCTTCTCACCGTTTTTCTGCACTTCTGCTTTACTGGACGGGTCTAATCTCAGACGGACAGAAGTAGAAACCCTCTCAGGCTGCAGATGGCTCATTATTTGCCTGCTTCAGATTGAATTTTTTATATTCCACCTTAAAACGTTGCAGCGGTTACTTTCAGGTTCTACTACAAGCGTCTGCATCATTTAAGGCGGAATGGAAAATTCAAATAAGGATTCTGGGCCTGTCCAACACTTCACTTTCCGCTTTAAACTGTGTCCATATGTCTCTCGCCCTCACTCTCGCTCTCTCTCTCTCTCCTACTCTCGCTCTCACTCAACTTACAACTCTTCCTGCCTTTCACTAAAATCACACACACACACAGAGAGAGAGAGAGAGAGAGAGAGAGAGAGAGAGAGAAAGCTACACTGAGTGAACTCTCAGTGACTTCCAGCTTTACCTCTCCAAAAAAAAATCCAGCATTTTCACAGAAATGCAAATAGCAGCCAGGCCACAATCTGGCACCTGGCCACTCGCTCGCTGCAGCACACCACCGAGACTAATAAAACCAGAGAGAGAGAGATACAGAGAGAGAGAGAGAGATTTCTCCAGCAGAAACTTTCGCAGCTAAAGCCTGTCTCAATATAAGCCCAAGTTCACCAGTATAGTACAGATTCTCTCCAGTAAACTGAAAGTACAGAAAATTAACCATAATAACCGTAGAACTCTAGCGGGTAAATGTGGCCCATATCCGATATATATATTTTAGGCTGTTCACGTAATCTTTTTAATGTGACACATAATATCTAATATCTGCAACAGAGCAACAGAGCAATGCTTCACATTAAGTTTCACTTTAATCCGCGTCGAGTCTGGGGGATGCGATGCGATGAAAAGTTGAGCCGAGGTGAACTTTATGCAAATGAACCCACCCGACCCGATCCGTCTATCCAATCAGAGAGCAAGTGTTTGCCTGATACGTGTCCTCAGTGTAGTGGATAAATAAAATAATATTTTAGTTCCGCTTTTAAGTGTCCAGAGAAGCATAGAGGAGAAGTTTCAGGCTTCCTTGCCTTTTATGCTAAATCCCTGCTGTTTTACAGAGACAATATAATTTAATTGGAAAAGTTTGATTTTGTTAGCCTATATGCTGCTCAGAAGACAATGAATGAAGCTCGATCAAACATTTATATTTATTAGTTTATAGGAAATAATAATAGCCTGTGTAAAAGCATTTCCCATTTATTAAAGCGATTTAATTGGACGGCGCAGTGAACGCCTTTGTAATGCCCACATGCGACCAGTGACGGAGCAGTGTAAATGCACCGCTACTCGCTGCTGTTGTCCATTTTCCCGCCTACTTATATACACTTTCTGTTCTCCTCACTGTCCTATTTCTCTCTGTTTGACATAAAAGGTCTGTTTGGCATGAATTCATATTTTCAGTAGGGGTGTCACGATTCTCTAAATCCTCGATTCGATTTTATTTTAGGGTCACGATTCGATTCGATTCTCGATTATCTTTTTTCTTATTTTTTTTACAGCAGAGAGGCCTATGCCAGTTTTAGATTAGTCTATGGTCAGTCATTAGTTTGATTCATCAAATTTACAATATCTTATTTTAAAAGGTGGGCTTGATATAAGCGATCTGTAATACACCACATTACGCACTAACAATCAAATTTAAATAATTTAATTAAGATATATATATATATATATATGTAATGCCATCTAGTGGCTTTTTTTGGTAGCAGCAGTGTGCACTATTAAAACAGCAATGTGCAACATAACAAAATAAATAATAAAAAAATACAGGAACAGTCATGTACAAAATAATAGAACAATTAGAGCCTTAACAAACTGAACCCTATCCTACTATAACAGTTAAACATGAAAAATAAGACTCGGTCCCTGAGAATGAGAAGATTTTTTCTTTAATAAAGATATATTATTAACTTTATCTGAAACAAATAAAAACACTGCCAGATTGCGGCTAGCGTCTAACATACATAAGACGTCCTCAGATAATCCAGAATTAAAGTTTTACCATGTTTATTAAATGTCTTTTAAACGTCTATTACTGATGTCTAAACGACATCTGACCAGGATTAAAGGGAAACTTAACGTGAAGCTCTGCTCTATTGTGCATGCACGTCAGTTACACAGTGCAAAACCACTTCAGATTTCAGATATGAGTCACTTTTACCTGCTGTTTAGTCTAAGGTTATTGTGCAAGCTGCTTTCACGCTGAAGCACATGTCAGCTCCCTTGAGGGGATATGTCCAATATATACATTAGATATGCATGTCAGGGATGCTGCAGTCGGTCCCAGCTGTGCTGGACATACATGTGTGAGAGTCACCACATCAACAATACAGCACACACAATCAATACGACTGAGATACAACACAGGAAAGAGGAGCAGCTGCATCTGCTGCACTATAGGGTGTTTGAGAGCATCAGTTAAAGTAAAGTAGTGAAGAGGTAGAGTTACAGGTATACAGTGAATAGTGAATATTTGAGTAATGTTCGAATCCAGATCATGAGAAACAACAACTACTCAACTAAGTAAAGAAAAATATATCTTTAAGAAATAAGGTACCGTATTTTTCGGACTATAAGGCGCACCGTATTATAAGACGCACTATCAAAGAACGCCTATTTTCTGCTATTTTTCCATACATAGGGCGCATCGCATTATAAGGCGCGTTAAGTGACACTAGAAAGGGTGCCTATATCAAAGTGAACAGGGGTGGCGCCATGTTTCCCTTCCCCCACCGGGGGTGGTCGCTTGCCGGTGGAGCGTCTCAGTATACAAATCTAACGTTAGCTCTTTCAAAGTCAAACGAGTGCTGGATATTAATCTACACAGATTCCTCTCCTGAAAACTGTTTATTTGGGTGAGTAACGTGCTTCAGTTTATTTACAGTAAGCTTAGATTTCCAGATGTCCACTTGCTGCACCAGCGTTAGCATAGCTATCCGCTAGCACGCTAGCTAGTCACCTAAACTAGTAAAGTTAACCCAAACTTAAACGACAGCGTTACACTGAGTAATCCTGCGTGTTCTGGTAAGACAGTGAGATATTAGCTAGCGATTCGTCCCCCGTAGCTTGTTTTAACACTGTAAACAAGCAGATTACAGGCTGATAAAACTCACCTCTGAGAGAGTTAGCGCTTAGCATCTAGCTAATGCTAGCCAGGCAAAGCAGCACAGACTTACAGGCCGATAACTCACCTCTGAACGGTGAACGCTTAGCGATTAGCATCTAACTCTAATAATACTGCTCCAGCAGTATTAAAAGTGCTAAATTTAGAAAATACTGATCTCTGAACAGTGAAAAAGCTAGCTAGCTAAGCGGTTAGCATCTAGCTAATGCTATTGCAGCTCCAGCCTCGGAGCGGCACGGCTCTGCACGGAGTGTGTGTTTACTGCTCCTTACACCTGACGGGTAAAATTTAGATAATACTGATCTCTGAACAGTGAATAAGCTAGCTAATGCTATTTGCTGCTCCAGCCTCGGAGCTGCACGGCTCTGGACTCTGTATAGCACTGAAACTCTGTATAACGCTGCACGGAGTGTGTGTTTACTGCTCCTTACAACCTGACGAGTAAAATTTAGATAATACTGATCTCAGTGAATAAGCTAGCTAGCTTAGCGGTTAGCATCTAGCTAATGCTATTGCTGCTCAGCCTCGGAGCTGCACGGCTCTGGACTCTGTATAGCACTGAAACCCTCTATAACGCTGCACGGAGTGTGTGTTTACTGCTCCTTACAACCTGACGAGTAAAATCCATACAAAAGGCGCACCGTATTATAAGACGCACTGTCAATTTTTGTGAAAATTAAAAGTTTTTAAGTGCGCCTTATAGTCCGAAAAATACGGTAAGTCAACCTGAAACATCTTAAGAACTTTGAAAGTATCCTCAAGTGCAGTATGATGGAACTGGCTCCCATCAGGACCACCCCAGGAAAAAAAAGAAAGAGCAAGAGTTCCCTCTGTTGCACAGCATAAGTTTATCAGCGTTACCAACCCCAGAAACTAGGGGTATAATGGTACGTGTATTTTCTGGGAACCGTTATGGTACGGGGGGGGTCACGGTTCAGTTCGCGATAACCACGCAGAATACACGGTAAAAGGAGTCTATAGGAGACTTCTGGAACCAATGAACGAAACCCAGAAAGTGTAGCTGTAGCACTGTTGCTATTAGCAACTCGCTACTGATCTAGCCATCGCTGCGCTGCCACAGGAAACTAATGGCTGCCTGTTGATTTCCAGTGGAAACGCAGGGTTAGGCGCTCGTACTGTCTCGTTCTGTCTCTCTCTTTCGCTCGTGCTGTCTATCTCCCTCTCTCTCTCTGTCTCTGAGATATTATAATACATTATGAAATGATCTAGTCTGCCAGAATACCAAAAAACACTATTATTACTGTCCCCTCAAATAATACTGGGAAATACCATGAATTTTCTCTACCGTTATACTCCTACCAGAAACCACAAGTTAACAGCTTGTATTTTGGTTTGTTTAACACTTTTAAGTTACTACATGATTCATTATATGTTCCTTCATAGTCTGGATCACTTTACTATTCATTTATAATGTAGGAAAAATATATTGTTTCTAGAATATATAGCTCTAGTTATCGTGTTCTCCTTTAACAAACACAACTCACACTCTCACACACTGAGCTTTTATAATCACACTCCACCGGCCATGTGCACAGTGACAGGACAGCTACAGGAAATAGATAGTCCAGTATGACATCCTGTTGTTTTGTGTAGAGGGGCAGACAGGAGGTTGGTGAGAAGCCAGGCCGTCTCTTCCTCCTCTCCGCACACGGACACTTCACTCCTCAGCCTCGCCCTGGCCCAAACACGCCCGTCTGAGACCCAGACACGCCCGTCTGAGACCCAAACACGTCCGTCTGAGACCCAAACACGTCCGTCTGAGACCCAGACACGCCCGTCTGAGACCCAAACACGCCCGTCTGAGACCCAAACACGCCCGTCTGAGACCCAAACACGTCCGTCTGAGACCCAGACACGTCCGTCTGAGACCCAAACACGCCCGTCTGAGACCCAGACACAGGTAAACAGGATGTGCTGCGACTCGGGAACATGCCAGAGTGAAAACGTCCAGCAGCAGCAGCAGCAGCGTCCACTCACTCACGTCACGTGACGTTTACCAACCACGACAAACTCTCTTGCTCTCTCCCTCTCTCACTCTTGCTGTCTCTCATTCTGTCTCTCACTCTCTCACGCTGTCTCTCGCTCAGTTGCGCTGTCTTTTGCTCTATCTTGCTGTCTCTCGCTCTGTCTCTTACTCTCTGTCCCTCTCTCGCTCTTATACTCACTTGCGCTGTCTCTTGCTCTCTCATTCTTTCTTTCGTTCTCTCTCGCTGTCTCTCACTTACTTATGCTGTCTCTCCCTCTCTCACCCGTGCTGTCTCTCATTCTGTCTCACACTCTCTCTCGCTCACTTGCGCTGTTTCTTGCTCTCTCCCTTTCTTGTCTCTTCGTCTATCGTGCTCTCTCATGCTGTCTTTTGCTCTCTCATGCTGTCTCACGCTCACTCAAGCTGTCTCTCCCTTTCTTGCGCTGTTTCTTGCTCTCTCGCGCTGTCTCTTCCTCTCTCACTCTGTCTCTTGCGCTGTCTCTCCCTCTCTCACACTGTCTCTCCCTCTCTCTTGCACTGTCTTTTGCTCTCTCGTGCTGTCTCTATCTCTCTTGCTCAGTCTCTCCCTTTCTCTCACTGTCTCTCGCACTGTCTCTCCCTCTCTCTCGCTGTTTCTCACTCACTCGCACTTTCTCTTCCTCCCTTGCGCTGTATCTCCCTCTCTCGCCCTGGCCTTCCTTCTCTCGCGCTGTCTCTCACTCACTCGCTGTTTAATGCTCATGCTTAATTGAGTTTACTACTGTATAAAGAACAGTCCAGGTAATTTCATATCAGTGTGTCAATAAAACAAAACCCATTACTATGCAATTATTATATTATTATAATTATTATATCTCACAGACAATATAGTAGCTAGCAAAATCTGTCTTAAAATTACTTACATTTCTCTTTTAACATATTTCACACTGGTTTATTACAGTATTATACAGCGTTTTTATTTTTAAACTATTTATTCCCTCATTCTTTGACTCCTTCATTTTGAAATGCATGGGCACATAGCTAGCAGAGGCACTGAGGGTTTTATATCTGCCGGTAGTGAAGCGATAGAGTGTGTGTGCTGTGTGTGTGTTGGGTAAGTGTGTGTGTGTGTGTGTTTTGTGTGTGTGTGTTGTGTAAGTGTGAGTGAGGGAAGAAATGCAGTGGAAACAGCAGTGACTAAATTAAGCCCTGTGTAAACGCGAGGAGACGACACTCAGAGATGTGCGTCCGGACGGGATTAAAATTACTGGAGGACCACGGAGTTCAGAGAAAAACAGTAGTAGATAATTCTGCCTGTAAAAAAAAAAAAAACACCTACATGGTCGTTCCGGACGGGAATAAAATCACAGAGGACCCCCATAAAAGAGAAAATTACCCCAGAACCCCCTGAGAAACTAATCTCGTCCAGATAGAGAGCTTTAGTCTGATCTCAAATGCTTGAATAAGTGTTTTTGGCCACTTAAATGAACCGAGGCTTCGTATGACTCTCATTCTTATTCTCTCTCCAATCCTATAAAAGAATTTAGTGAATTAATTTCAGTCCTAATTGAAATACCAGGAGAAGATCAGTCTGCTACCATAACAGTCTAATCTCAGCCTGTTCAAAACCGCAGAGCGAAGGAATAACGGCACAGAGGATGATAGAGGGGCATGGAAAAGAGAACGGGTAAAAACGAGGGGTAGAGAGAGAAAGAGAGAGAGAGAAAGGGGGAGAGGCTGTAATTTGGGCTGTTAAATAACGAGCGAAAAATGAAAGGAGGGAGAAAAGCGGTAAAATTATATCCCTCTTCAGGAAAAAGACACAGTTTCCAAACATTCAGCTCAAACTATTTATAATGTAATTACAGGACTAGAGGGTCGCGGACGCTTTCTACCTCTACACTGACAGCAGAGAGAGAGAGAGAGAGAGAGAGAGAGAGAGAGAGAGAGAGAAGGAGGTGATGGAGGGAGTAATGGAAAGAGAATGGAGAGAGACAAACAGAGAAAAAAGATAAATAAGCAAAGATAGGGAGAAAGATGAAGGCAGACATGGAGGGAGAAAAATAAAAATAAGGAGAAGCAGAGAAAAAGAGAGAGATAGAGATAGAGAGAGAGAGAGAAAGAGAGGAAAAGAGTAAGAAAGAGAAATGAGAGAGATGGAGGGGGTAAAAAGATAGATGAAAAAAGATGTGAGTGAGAGGGAGAAAGAGAAAGACAGAGAGAGGAGAAGAAGGAATGGAAAAGAAAATATGGAGAAAAATGATGGAGAGAGTATGAGACAAAGTGAGAAAAAATGAGAGCGAAAAAAAAAATGACTGGAGGTAGAGAGAAAGAAAAAGAGATATAGAGGAAGAGAAGGAGGGATGAGGCTTGAGTGAGAGGGAAGGAAATATATGATCAAGAGAGGAAGAGAGAAGGGGAGAGAGAGAGAAGAAAAGAAGAGAAAGAATGAGAAACAGATGGAGAGAGAGAGAGGGAGAGAGAGAGAAAGAGAAGGATTAGAAAAGGAAAGATGGAGAACAATAATGAAGAGAACAGTTTGACACAAAGTGGAGAAAAATGACTGGAGGTAGAGAGAAAGAAAAGAGATATAGAGGGGGAAAGGAGGTAGAAATGTGAAAGAGAGACAAAGAGAAAGATAAAGAGGAAGGAAAGATATAAGAAAGAGAGAGGAAACGAGGAAGAGAAAAAATGATAGAGAGAGATGGAGATACAATGAGTGAGAGGGAAAGAAAGATATGAGTGAGAAAAAGAGACAGAGAAGAAGAAGAAGAAGAAGAAGAATAGAAAAGGAAAGATGGTGAAGAGAGAGTAATGAAGAGAGGGAAAAACAATGATAAGAGAGAGCTTGAGAAAAAGTGGAGAGAAAAAAATAATGGAGGCAGAGAGAAAGAAAGAGATATAGGAGGAGGAAAGAAGGTAAACATCTGAAAGAGAGATAGAGAGAAAGATAATAGGAAGAAAATATATCAGAGAGACAGAGGAAAAGAGGAAGAGAGAGAAAATAATAGAGAGAGATGGAAGAACAACGAGTGAGAGGGAAAGAAAGATATAAGCGAGAGAGATAAGGAGAGATAGAGATGGAGATTCTTGAATAAAGAGTTTGACAAAATGAGAGAAAAGAAAAATGAATGGACATAGAGAGAAAGAAAAAGAGATATAGAGGGGGAGAAGATAGAAAGGAAAAAGAAAGAGAGATAAAGAGAGAGACAAAGGGAGGTGGAACAGAAAGAGAGAGAGGGAAAAAAGAATATGAGCGAGAGGGAGAGAGAGAAAGATAAAAAGAAGAAGAAGAAGTAGGAATAGAAAAGGAAAGATGGAGAATAAATGTGAAAAAAGAGAGTGTGAGACAAAGTGGAGAAAAATTGAGAGACAAGAGAAAAATGACTGGAGGTAGAGAGAAAGAAAAGTAGACAGAGGGAGGGGAGAAGGATAAAATGGAGAAAGAGAGACAGAGAGACAGATAAAAAGAAAGACAGGGAGGTGGAAGAGAATGTGAGAGAGAAAGAGAGAGAGAGAGCCTAATTAAACTAACAGGGTCAATCAATACCCGCCTGCTCTGCAGCGTCACGGCTAGCTCTCTCTCCAGCTCTGTGCTAATCTGTTATTTTAACTCGAGCGCACACACACACACACACACACACACACACACACTACACACACACACTACACACACACTACACACACACACTACACACACACTACACACACCTCACTGTGAACGAGCTCAACCAGTGATAGGATGCAGCACCTGTGCAACAAGTCCAGTCGTGAAATTTCACTACTCACTACTAAATATTCCACAGCCAACTGTCAGTGATATTATAACACAGTGGAAGAGACTGGGAGCGACAGCGACTCTGTGCTCTGTCAGTGTAAACTAACAGTGCACAGAGTTCACCAGAGTTAGATTAGAGTGAGATAAAGAGAGACAGAGAGAGAGACAGAAAACTGGAGACTGACAAGAGAGATATACAGAGTGAGACAAAGTGAGATAAAAAGAGACAGGGAAACAGAGAAAGACTGAGATACACAAAGAGACAAAGAGAGACAGAGTGAGATAAAAAGAGAGAGAAAGACAGCAAGAGAGAGATTAAGAGATAAGGAAAAAAAGAGAAACAGAGATAATGAGACAGAGAAAGACAGAGAGACAAAGAGAGACGGAGCAAGAAAAAGAGAGAGAGACAGGAAAAAAATAGATATAAAGAGAGATAGAGCGAGATAAAGAAATATAGGGAGACAGAGAAAGACAGATAGATACAAAGAGAGACAGAGTGAGATAAAAAGAGAGAGAAAGACAGAGTGAGATAAAGAGATATGGAAAAAAAGAGAAACAGAGATAATAAGAGAGAAAGTCAAAGAGAGACAGAGCGAGATAAAGAGAAATAGAGAGAGAGAGAAAGACAGAGAGACAAAGAGAGACAGAGTGAGATAAAGAGAGACAAAGAGATATAGAGAGAGACAAAGACAGGCAGAGGGAGACAGGCACAGAGAGAGTGTGAGAGATAAAAGAGAAAATAGAAATAGAAAACAAGAATAAATGAAAGAGAGAGAAACTAGATAGAAAAACAGAGAGTAAGTGAAAATGCGACAGACAAAGAAAGGAAAGTGAGAAAGTGTCAGAGAGAAAGAGACAGAAAAAGAAAGAGACACAGGTAAAGAGAGAGAGAGACAGGGAAAAAAGAGATACAGATAGAGTGAGAGAAAGAGAGAGAGAGAGAGGGAGTAATCAGCTCTATTTTTAGCCTGTATCTAAGAAATGTCCAACAGATCTAACGAGAACACACACACAGAAAAACGAGTGCAATGAGTTCATTTCTCTCTCTCTCTTTTTCTCTCTCACACACACACACATACACACACACACACACACTCAGACACACACACACAGTCAGAGAGACACACAGCCCACACTGAGTGTCCCTGTGGCCCATATTTCGTCTGTGAGTCTATTAATAATCTGTTATTCCTCTTATCCGTGCTGCATCTCCACCATCATCTCCACAGCAGAGTCTGAGAACTCAGCATATACCCCATATATACCCCATATATATATATATATATACCCCATATACACCCCATATAACCCATGTATATAGCTCATATATACCCCATTTTCAAGCTGAACTGCTTGAATTTTTGCACCAAGAGTGACATAAAATTATCCAAAAGCAGTGTGTAAGACTGGTGGAGGAGAACATGATGCCAAGATGCATGAAAAAAAAATAAACCAGGGTTATTCCACCAAATATTGATTTCTGAGCTCTCTTTTCTAGTCCCTGTAGCACAGAGGTGCCACCAATCAACGACATGGCATCACTGACTCTAGCTGTTGTTGCTGAATGCAATCAAATACTCACAGCAATGTTCCAAAATCAAATGTTAGGATTTGATTGCATTCAGCAATCGACAGAAACCTCAATAAAGTCAGGTAGATCTCAATGCTTCTGAAAAAGCCTCCTCTCATTTAGCAAAGCATCAACTCTTATATGAAGGCTTTACATTTGATGCTGGAACATTGCTGTGAGGATTTGATTGCAGCAGGTCACAGATGCATCCAAAAGTATTGGATGGAGCGCCAACCATCATTCTAGAGAACACAGTTTGACTGTTCCACAGCTCAATGTTGAGGACTTCATATACCTCAGATGGGTCACCACATGGCCTCCATCCACATGGTTGGGCACGTGCTTGTAAACGTGGGCATGTGTTGAAAGCTGTGCACCTCAGTCCAGCACAGTTTTGCAGCACAGATATTTCCAGTTACAGCTGAATTCACACTTTTAATCCCAGAGAAACAAACGCTCATTTTTGCCTTTTAAAAAGCCATTTAAATGCCTGATTAAAGGGCTGATTTCTGTTGTTTTGCTGTTTTCTCGGGTTTTGAGTTGTGCTCTGCGCTGACTCAGCTACTGATTGGTCCAAACGTGAGACTGTGAACGTGATTTATATCGTCAAAAAAGAAACATTTGCAGTGTAAAATGTTTCCAGTATCGTGCAGCTCTAGTGTGGATACTTTTGGCCACATTGTGTTTCACACTCTACAATACTGAAGGCTAAAAAAGCTCCAATGACAAGAGAAAGAGTGTGCTGAGAATATTCACTTGTGGTGGACACACACACACACACACACACAGAAACACACACAAACAGACACTCACAGAAACACACACACACACACACACACACACACACACAGAAACACACACACACACAGAAACACACACAAACAGACACTCACAGAAACACACACACACACACACACAGGCAAAGTATTCAGATCACATTCACAGTCCTAGAGGAACAGACACACTCTCAAAACCACATGAGCATTCCCAGCACACACACACACACACACACACACAAACACACACACACACACACACACACACACACACATACACACACACACACAGCGGAAGCATCCAAATCACATTTACTCCCTGCCCGTCATCCATCATCCCCGCACACAAAAGACACACAGCACACAGAAAACTGCATGGCAACAAACTCTCTCCCTCCATTTCTCTCTCTCTCTCTCTCTCTCTCCATTTCTCTCTCTCTCTCTCATTCTCTCTCCCTCCATAATACCTCTCTCTTTCTATCTCCATTTCTCTCTCTCCCTCTTCATTTCTCTCTCCCTCTGTACCTCTCATTTCTTTCTCCCTCCATTATATGTATATATATATATATATATATATATATATATATATATATATATATATATATATATATATATATACATATATATATTTAAATATCCATTTCTCTGACCCTCCATACCTGTCTCTCTCTCTATCTCCATTTCTCTCTCTCCCTCCATACCTCTTTCTATTTCTCCATTTCTCTCTCTTCCTCTTCATTTCTCTCCCTCCATACCTCTCTTTCTTTCTATCTCCATTTCTCTCTCTCCCTTCATACCTCTCTCCATTTCTCTGAACCTCCATTTCTCTCTCTCGCCCTCCATACCTCTCTCTCCCTCTCTCCATTTCTCTCTCCTTCCATACCTCTCTCTTTCTCTCACTCAATTTCTCTCTCCCTCCATACCTCTCTCTCTTTCTCTCAATTTCTGTCTCCCTCTCTCCATTTCTCTCTCTCCCTCTATACCTCTCTCTATATATATTTTCTCCCGCCATATCTTTCTTTCTTTCTCTCCATTTCCCTCTCCTTCCACACCTCTCTCTCTCTTCATTTCTCTCTACTTCCATACCTCATTCTCTATATTTCTTTCCTGCCATATCTCTATTTCTTTCTCTTCATATCTCTCTCTTCATTTTTCTCTCCCTTCATACCTCTCTCTCTCTCCATACCTCTCTCTCCATTTCTATTTCTCTCTCTCCATTTTTCTCTCCCTTCATACCTCTCTCTCGTTTCTTTCTCCCTTCATAATACAGCTCTCTCTGTATTGCTCTCTCTCCCCCTCTCTCCATTTCTCTCTCTCCCTCCATATCTTTCTCTCTCTATATTTTTCTCTCTTCCTAGATAGCTCTCTCTCCATTTCTCTCTCTCTATGTCGATAGCTTTCCTCCCTCTTTTCTTTTTTCTCTTTTTTTGATCTCTCATCTTTTCACTTGGTTTCTCTGTCTCTGTGTCTTTGGTATCATGAGGGTGCTTAATTAATACTCTTAACTAATACTCTTAATTAATAATGGGTGTGGTTAATTTTGGGTGTAACGTGAAATAAACCAATCAGTGTGTCAGTTATCATTCCCTTTAAGAGGCAGGTGAGCTCTGACTTTGGTGCGTTCGTATCTTAACAGTGTGGAGCTTTTGTGCGTCTCAGCAGAAGAGACTAACCTGCATATTCACGCTGTGAAGATACACCAGCAGCTGATTTAAGCGAGCAGTAATGTTATTTTATTCTTTATTCTGTTTATTGTTGAGTTAAAAGTCGGGTTTTGTGCTCTGTGTACACAGGTTCAGCGCACGGCATGGCAAAGATAGAAGTGGGCATTTGCCTGCTGACTGTTGTCAGGGTTTTAATCAGTCAGTGGCATACCTGTATTTCCTGCCTCCAAGATAAAAACATGCCAGAAATTTACCTGAACACACCTCACTTCCAGACCACCACACCAAACCATCAGTGTAGATTTATTCCTAAACTCTGACGCTATTTTAACAGCGCGGGCACAAGGCGCAAAAATAGAATGTTAGTGGGGTGTAAGATAGCAAAGAGCATCACGAATCACCTTACGCAGGGTGTACAATAGGGTTCACTTAATCAGAAGAGGTGTGTCTAAACTTTTCACCATGTTCTTGAGAACACACAGCTCCAGTATGGTCTACACAGACTGTAGAAGTAGAGGTAGGTGTTGAAACTTCACTTTTATTTTTGTTTTTTATGATATCGGCCCTTTAACTTCACCTGACTCGGCTTTGTGAGCGCGGCGGGGCCCCGGGGGGCGGGGCAGGAACATTAGCATGCATTAGCAATCCTCCAGTCCTTCAGATCCTCCGTTTCCATCGTCCGTCTTTTCTGCAACCCTGTCTTTTTCAGTCTACGTTTGTCCCTATCCTCCCTTCTTCCCCTCAGACGACCCCTCCGCTCTCCCGTGAAGGCCACCTCAGTGCAGGGCTGGATCAGGGCGGGTGGGGGGCGGCGGCTCCTGTTGCAGGGGCTGCTGATCCCGAGCTGATAGAGGCCGTGAAGAACAGAGACCACCATATTCTACAAACAAAGGATGACTTTCATCTACTGCTCAGGAGATGCTCTCTCTTTCATCTACTGCTCTCTCTCTTTCTCTCTCTCTCTCTCTTACACACACTCGCACTCTCTCTCTCTCTCTCTCTTACACACACTCGCACTCTCTCTCTCTCTCTCGGCCTCAATTCAATCCAGTTAGCTTTATTAGCATGACTGTATTTAGTAACAGCACTGCTAACAGCCTCACTGAAATATTAAAAACTGGCATTAAATTGAACTTTTTGCACATTTTTATACATAGATTTTATACATAGCTCTGAAAGGAATTAAGAGAAAATTAAGAGAATCAGTTTCTCTGATTTTGCTATTTATAGGTTTATGTTTGAGTAAAATGAACATTGTTGTTTTATTCTATAAACTACAGACAACATTTCTCCCAAATTCCAAAATGAAAATAATGAATATTGTCATTTAGAGCATTTATTTGCAGAAAATGAGACAAGTTCATATTCATAAAGTTTTAAGAGTTCAGAAATCAATATTTGGTGGAATAACCCTGATTGGTTTTTAATCACAGTTTTTTTTCATGCATCTTGGCATTATGTTCTCCTCCACCAGTCTTACACACTGCTTTTGGATAACTTTATGCTGCTTTACTCCTGGTGCAAAAATTCAAGCAGTTCAGTTTGGTGGTTTGATGGCTTGTGATCATCCATCTTCCTCTTGATTATATTCCAGAGATTTTCAATTTGGAAAAAAAAATGAAACACATAATTTTTAAGTGGTCTATATGTATAGTGGGCCCTATTTTAATGATCTATAGCACTCCGGTCAATTGTGGATTGTGCAGCGGGATTTAGGAAAAAAATAAATAAATTGTGCGGCTCGAAACAAGAAAAAAGGCATTTACTAATTCTCTTAATTAATTATAGGTGTGGTTAATTTCGGGCATAACATAAAAAAACAAAAAAAACAATTGGGGTGCCAGATATCATATTCTTTAAGAGGCGGGTGAGCTCTGACTTTGGCACGTTGACATTGTGAAGTTTGGCTGAAATTAAGCTCCAACATTTAACAGACGTTTAAACATGAACTTTTAAACATTTTGTGTACTTAAAAACATGACAAAAAAACGAACTAATAACGAATTATTTTTACACGGTGTGGACGTTACCATTACAAAGTTAAGCAGATGCTAAAACATTGGGTATACGTCCGAATCCAGAGTGAATTATGGTGGAAACTAAAGCTAATTAACATTAAAAAACATTAGACAGATGTCAAATTTTGGCTTCAAACGCCTTAAAACTATTAGAGTAGCCTCAGACAATGCAGCCCAGCGCACGACTCAGAGGAGCAGAGTGGAGGAGTGTGTGTGTGTGTGTGTGTGTGTGTGTGTGAGTGTGTGTGTGTGTTGCCCTCCTCGTTAACTCGCCCACATTCTGTTGAACTGGCAGAATGGAGCCGTCGCTCGTCCTGTTTGATCAGTAATGAAGGAAAACATGAGAGCGCCAAATCACTCCTCTCCTCCTTCACCCTCCTCACTCTTCATCTCTGCTTCATCCCTCTATCCCTCTCTCTCTCTCTACCACCCTCTCCTTTATTCACTCTGTTCTTCCTCTTTTTTTCTATAGGAGAGCTCTCTGTCTTTCTCTTTCTCTTTCTTTTTCTCCCTGCTTTCCTTTTCTTTATACATCTAGCTTCTATCATTTTTCCTCTCTTTCTATCTCTTTCTATCCATCTCTCTTCCCTTTTGTTTTCCACCTTTCTCTATTGTTCTTCCTGTCTCTTTGTCTCTTGTTGTCCTACGTTTTCTCTTCTCTTTTATCTCCCTCTCTCTCATTCCTCCTTCATCCTTCTTTCTCTCTCTCTCTCTCTCTACCTCCCTCTCCTTTATTCATTCCATTCTTCTCATCCCTTTTGTTTTCTACATTTCTCTCTCTCTCTCTCATCATTCCCTTTCTCTGCTTTGTGCTTCTACCTCTCTTCCTTCATCCCTCTTTCTCTCTCTCTACATCCCTCTTGCTTATTCACTCCATTCTTCCTCCTCTTTTTTTCTATAGGAGAGCTCTCTGTCTTTCTCTTTCTCTTTTTATTTCTCCCTGCTTTCCTTTTCTTTATCCATCTAGCTTCTATAATTTTTCCTCTCTTTCCATCTCTCTCTATCCATCTCTCTATCCTTTTTCTATTGTTCTTCCTGTCTCTTTGTCTCTTGTTGTCCTTCTACATTTTCTCTCCTCCTTTATCTCCCTCTCTCTCATTCCTCCTCCCTCTTTCTCTCTCTACCTACCTCTCCTTTATTCATTCCATTCTTCCTCCTCTTTTTTCTTTCTCTCTTCCCTGTTGTTTTCTACATTTCTCTCTTGTTCTGTCTATTTTCTCTCTCTCTCTCATCATTCCTTTTCTCTGCTTTGTGCTTCTACCTCTCTTCCAATATCTCTCTCTCTGTTTCTATCCTTTTCTCCTCTCTTTCATTTCCTCTCGTTCTCTCTTGTCTCTTTCCATTCTATACTTTGTCCCTTGTTATCCTTTTACATTTTCTCTCCTCCTTCATCTCCCTCTCTCTCATGCCTCCTTCATCCCTCTTTCTCTCTCTCTACTTCTCTCTCGCTTATTCACTCCATTCTTCCCTTTTTTCTAGTCTTTCTCTTTTTCTTTTTATTTCTCCCTGCTTTCCTTTTCTTTATCCATCTAGCTTCTATCATTTTTTCCTCTCTTTCTATCTCTCTCAATCCATTTCTCTTCCCTTTTGTTTTCAACCTTTCTCAATTGTTCTTCCTGTCTCTGTTTTCTCTCTCTCTTTTTCTATTCCTTCACTCTTTGCTTACTGCTTCTACCTCTATCTCAATTTCTCTTTCTGTTTCTATCCTTCTCTCCTCTCTGTCGTTTCCTTCCTTTCTCTCTCGTTCTTCTTGTCTCTTTTCTCTCTCACTTTGTCTCTTGCTATCTTCAAACATTTCCTCTTCTCCGTTCTTTCTCTCTTTCTCCTTTCTGTTGTCCTCTCTCGACCTTACTGTTCTATCCTTCTCTCCTCTCTGAATCTTCCTCACTCTCTCTTTCTCTTTATCCAGCAATTCTTTTACATTTTTCAACATCTTTTTCTTTCTCTCTCTATCCCTTTCTCTTCCCTTTAGTTTTCTACACTTCTCTCTTGTTCTTTCTTGTTTCTATTTTCTCTCCCTTTTCATTCCTACCTCTCTCTCAATTTCTCTCTCTGTTCCTATCCTTCTCTCCTCTATTTCATTTCCTCCCTTTCTCTCTCGTCTCTTTCCTTTCTTTACTTTGTTTCTTGTTATCCTTTCCAGATTTTCTCTCCTTTTTTCTCTTCCTCTCTCTCTTTTTCTTTCTATGGCCCCCCTCTCCTATTGTCCTGTCTGTCTCTCTTTTTCTCACTTTTTCTACCATTCTCTCTTCATTCTCTCGCTCTCTCTCTCTCTGCTTTGTGCTTCTATCTCTCTCAATTTTTTTCTCTGTTCCTAACCTTTCATTTTCTCCTTTTCTATTGTTCCTCTTGTCTCTTTGCTTTCTCTACTGTGTCTCTTGCTATCCTTTTACATTTCCTCTCCTCCTTTCCTACTATTGTCTGTCTTGCTTTTCTCTCCCTCTCTCTCTCTCTCCTTTCTGTTCTGCTGTCTTTCGTTTTCACCCTGCTATCCCTCTCTTCTATCTGATTCTACCTCACTTTCTTGCTCTCCCTTTTTTTCTCTCTCCCTCTCTCTTTATCCAGCTATCCTTCTACATTCATTTGTACATTCCTTCTATCCTTTTTTTAACATCTTTCTTTATCTTTCTGTCCTTCTCTCTTCTCTTTTGTTTTGTTTTATTTCCCTCTCTTTTCCCTTGTTTTTTCAATCTCTCTCTCTTTTCGCTCTCCTTACCTCTATTTTGTGCCTCTTACTTTCTCTCTCTACTTTCTACTTCTGCCTCTTTTTTCATCACTTACTCTCTCCCAAACCTCTCTTGCCCTTCTATCTTCTCTTTTTACCTGTCTTCCTCTCCCCTCTCTATCACACAGAGAGAGAGAGAGAGAGAGAGAGAGAGAGGTACACACAGAAAGGGGAGGGAGAGTGATAGCAAATACAAAAGAGAGAAAGTGAGAGAGAGGGGTAGAAACCAATGACTGTACAAAAAGAGGTCTAGCACCTCAGTTATAATGTGTAGCTCCACCCATTCCCATATGTTTCAGTGGCTAAAGCAGCCCCGCCCATTTTTATTTGTTTTTTTGATTTTCTAAATGTTCTCTTTAAAACTGTCAACTGTTTAAAAAACACTTTAAAATAAGACTACCTTTATAAAGGGCTTATAAATGGTTTACAGTTAGTTTATTAATGGTTACTAATTAGGTTGTAAATGCCTTAAAAATCATTAATAATCAGTTATAACACATAATTAGAAAAGGCAACAGTATAGACGGCTGTGGGTTCACTATTTGACAAACAACAGGTCATTGTTGCCCTTTCTATGTATGTGTTATAACTGATTATTAATGATTTTTAAGGCATTTACAACCTAATTAGTAACCATTAATAAACTAATTGTACATCATTTATTAACCCTTTATAAAGGTAGTCTTATTTTAAAGTGGTACCGGAAAAACTAACAGTTGACAGTTTTAAAGAGAACATCAATTTAGAAAAAAAAAAAAAAATAATAAAAATGGGCGGGGCTGCTTTAGCCATTGAAACATATGGGAATGGGCGGAGCTACACATTATAACTGAGGTGCTAGACCTCACTTTTGTACAGTCATTGCTTTCTACCCCTCTCTCTCACTTTCTCTCTTTCGTATTTGCTATCACTCTCCCTCCCCTTTCTGTTTCTACCTCTCTCTCTCTCTCTCTCTCGCGCGCGCGCTCACTCGCTCTACCCCTCCACAAACCTTCCTCTCCTGCTGTCTCAACCCCTCCCCCACTACCCCCCCTTTCTCTCTCTCTATCTCTCTCTCTCTTTCTTTCTCTTGTATTCCTGCTTTCGCTTTATCTCCTTTTCCTTCTCTCTCTCCCTCTCTCTCTTTTCGTCTGTCTCTTTATGTCTCTCACTCGATTTCCCTCTCTCTCTCTCTCTTTTTCTACTGCATGCAGTTCTGCACGCATCCCTGGCTGCTACACAGGCAAGTGTGTGTGTGTGTGCGCTAGTGTGTGCGTGTGTGTGCACCAGTGTGCGCGACAGTGTGTGCACCAGCGTGTGTGTGTGCGCGAGAGTGTGTGTGAGAGCAATGGCCGCTCCTCCTTGGCTCCTCCTTCCTCCTGCGGGGTCAAAAGTTTACCGTGGTTTTAATTTCACCTTTCCTCAGCCAATCAGAGCGCGGCGACGGCTGGCGGCGAACTTTAGCCCACTCGCGAATTAAAACGTCAACGATCTGCAGCTTCTTTCCTCACTAGAACCCCTCAGAACCACGCTGAACCCCCCAAAACCACCCTGAACCCCCCCCCACCAACCCCCCAAATACACCAGATCTCTCCTTCTCTCCTGTGTCGCCTTATTCCTTCCTTTTCTTTCCTTTCCTTTCATTTTATTTGCTTTCCTTCGCTTCTTGCACATTCTCTCTCTCTATCTTTTTTTTTTTCTGTCTTCCTCTCTCCCTCTTTCGCTCTCTCTCTCTCTCTCTCTCTCTCTCTCTCTCTCTCTCCTCAGGTTCTTCTCAGAGCCTCGTCTCACTGCGGATTGGAAACATTAAAAAAAAAAGTTATTTCATTATTTAAGAATTTAAGAGCCGCTATTTACATCTTTTTACTCTGCCTTCCTTTTGATATGAATAAACAAGAGCAAGAGAGACAATGAGAGAGAGAGAGATAGAGAGAGGTAGAAAGAGAGAGGGAGAGATAGAAAAAGAAAGAGGGAGAGAAAGAGGGAGGGAGGGAGGGAGGGAGAGAGAGAGAAACCGACAATCCCCCTGAGAAAACACTGCACACTGCACTCTGGATCTGCATCTATCTGCATTCTGCTCTCGTTATTTATGAAAAATGCAGAGTGAACACAATCCCAGTCATTAATCAATACCCCCCCCCCCCCAATATGCAGATAGACCCCCGCTCTGAAAGAGAGAGAGAGAGAGAGAGAGAGAGAGAGGTGGGCTACCGTATTTTTCGGACTATAAGGCGCACCGTATTATAAGACGCACTATCAAAGAACGCCTATTTTCTGCTATTTTTCCATACATAGGGCGCATCGCATTATAAGGAGCGTTAAGTGACACTAGAAAGGGTGCCTATATCAAAGTGAACAGGGGTGGCGCCATGTTTCCCTTCCCCCACCGGGGGGGGGTTGGCTTGCCGGTGGAGCGTCTCAGTATACAAATCTAGCTCAAACGAGTGCTGGATATTAATCTACACAGATTCCTCTCCTGAAAACTGTTTATTTGGGTGAGTAACGTGCTTCAGTTTATTTACAGTAAGCTTAGATTTCCAGATGTCCACTAAGGCTTGCTGCACCAGCGTTAGCATAGCTATCCGCTAGCACGCTAGCTAGTCACCTAAACTAGTAAAGTTAACCCAAACTTAAACGACAGCGTTACACTGAGTAATCCTGCGTGTTCTGGTAAGACAGTGAGATATTAGCTAGCGATTCGTCCCCCGTAGCTTGTTTTAACACGGTAAACAAGCAGATTACAGGCTGATAAAACTCACCTCTGAGAGAGTTAGCGCTTAGCATCTAGCTAATGCTAGCCAGGCAAAGCAGCACAGACTTACAGGCCGATAACTCACCTCTGAACGGTGAACGCTTAGCGATTAGCATCTAACTCTAATAATACTGCTCCAGCAGTATTAAAAGTGCTAAATTTAGAAAATACTGATCTCTGAACAGTGAAAAAGCTAGCTAGCTAAGCGGTTAGCATCTAGCTAATGCTATTGCTGCTCTGTGTGTTTACTGCTCCTTACACCTGACGGGTAAAATTTAGATAATACTGATCTCTGAACAGTGAATAAGCTAGCTAATGCTATTTGCTGCTCCAGCCTCGGAGCTGCACGGCTCTGGACTCTGTATAGCACTGAAACTCTGTATAACGCTGCACGGAGTGTGTGTTTACTGCTCCTTACAACCTGACGAGTAAAATTTAGATAATACTGATCTCAGTGAATAAGCTAGCTAGCTTAGCGGTTAGCATCTAGCTAATGCTATTGCTGCTCAGCCTCGGAGCTGCACGGCTCTGGACTCTGTATAGCACTGAAACTCTCTATAACGCTGCACGGAGTGTGTGTTTACTGCTCCTTACAACCTGACGAGTAAAATCCATACAAAAGGCGCACCGTATTATAAGACGCACTGTCAATTTTTGTGAAAATTACAAGTTTTTAAGTGCGCCTTATAGTCCGAAAAATACGGTAAATTAATCATCGATTATAGAGGAATCAGCACAGCCGAGAAAAAAGAGAGAGAAAGAGAGAGAGAGAGTAAATATCATTTATAATAGAAAAACAGTCACTAGTTAATTAGTGTGATAAGCAGAGTCGCCACAGAGAAATCTTTAATTGATCTAAATCTACTAAATCATATAAAAACAACTATCTATTACTACCCAAATTCAACACACACGAACGAACGAACGAAGTTCAACTTATATAGCACCTTTCTGGAAACCCAAGGACGCTTTACAATTAACACGTTTTACACACAAGCACATTACACATCAACACTCATCCACACTCCAGTGAGAAGCAGCAGCCAATAGCGCACAGCGTACTCTCAACCGGAAACAACCACCGTCCACCTGGAGGACTGCATCAAGCACTACAGCATTTACCCAGCACACAGTGCCAAATTAATATCTGGGCACAGTCATACACACACTTTTACACAAACACTTTTACACAAACACTTACACAAACAAACCTAAATACATACCACACAATTTTAGAGTATTCAATTTTTCTGGGCAACTTAGAGTATCCAATTTACCTGATCTCCATGTTTTTGGACTGTGGGAGGAAACCGGAGTCCCCGGAGGAAACCCACGCAGACACAGGGAGAACATGGAAACTCCACCCAGATAGAGACTTGAACCCAAGACCCCAGTGCTGGGAGGGGAAGGTGCTAACCACTAAGCCACCGTGCCGCCCACACTATATGGACAAAAGTACTGAGCCCAAAAAAAGAAAGAAAAGTTTATCCTGCTTTTGTTAGAGAGTAACAGTTAGGGGTGGGCGATACGGCCCTAAAACAATATCACAATATTTCATGACACTTTCGTGATAACGATACTCTTGCAGATGTGTTATGGTGCACATAAACACAGTGTAGACAGAACAATAGTGCAACAGTACAAAAGTGCAGACAGACAATACAACACAATACAGACAAAGAATAATAAATAACAAGACAGTGTGCAAATTATGCAGTGTGCAAAAAGTGTGCAAAAAAGACCAGTGAGGTAGTAATTACTCTATTACACAGTGTGCAATAGAGTCCAGTGAGGTAGTAGGGTTTTTAGTGCTTTCCATTTTCTGGGGTAAGTGGGGTAAGAGTGTGTGTGCATGTACAGAAAAACCATCAGTTCAGTCTCTGCAGTTGAGGAGTCTGATGGCTTGGGGGTAGAAGCTGTTGCAGAATCAGGTCGTGCTGGACCGGATGCTGCGGTACCTTCTTCCCGAAGGCAGGAGGGAGAACAGTTCGTGTGAGGGATGAGTGGGGTCATTCACAATGCTGGTTGCTTTGCGGATGCTGCGGGTGGTGTAAATGTCCGTGATGGAGGGGAGAGAGACGCCGATGATCCTCTCAGCTGTCCTCACAATACGCTGGAGGGTCTTGCGGTCAGAGACGGTGCAGGTCCCAAACCAGGCAGTGATGCAGCTGCTCAGGATGCTCTCAATGGTCCCTCTATAGAAGAGTGTGAGGATGGGTGGAGGGAGACGGGCCTTTCTCAGCTTCCGGAGGAAGTAGAGACGCTGCTGGGCTTTCTTGGCTGTAGAGCTGGTGTTCAGGGTCCAGGTGAGGTTATCTGCTAAGTGGACACCAAGGAACTTGGTGCTCTTAACAATCTCCACAGAGGACCCGTCGATGTTGAGTGGAGAGTGGGTGTGTTGTGCTCTCCTGAAGTCAACAACCATTTCCTTTGTCTTGTCCACATTCAGGTGAAGGTTGTTGACTGTACACCAGTCTGTCAGCCGCTGCACCTCCTCTCTGTAAGCTGACTCGTCGCCTTTGGTGATGAGACCCAGCACGGTTGTATCATCGGCAAACTTGATAAAGCTGTTAGAACTGTGTTTTGCAGCACAGTCATGAGTCAGCAGGGTGAACAGCAGAGGACTCAGGACACTGCCCTGGGGGGCCCCAGTGTTCAGTGTGATGGTGCTGGAGGTGCTGCCCCCGAACCGGACTGACTGGGGTCTCCCCGTCAGAAAGTCCAGGATCCAGTTGCAGAGGGGGGTGTTGAGGCCTAGCGAGCTTAGCTTCCTGATGAGGTTCTGTGGGATGATGGTGTTGAATGCTGAACTGAAGTCTATAAACAGCATTCTGACGTAAGTGTCCTTCTTCTCCAGGTGGGTGAGGGAGAGATGAAGGGTGGTGGTGATGGCATCGTCCGTGGAGCGTTTGGGACGATACGCAAACTGCAGGGGGTCCAGTGAAGAGGGCAGTCGTGTCTTGATGTTCCTCATGACTAGCCTCTCGAAGCACTTCATGATGATGGGTGTAAGTGCAACGGGACGGTAGTCATTGAGGCAGGACACTGTGGACTTCTTCGGCACGGGGACGATGGTGGTGGACTTGAGGCACGTTAGGACAGTGGCGCTGCACAGGGAGATGTTGAAGATGTCCGTGAGAACATCTGTCAGCTGGTCTGCGCACTCCCTGAGCACTCTGCCGGGGATGTTGTCTGGTCCTGCAGCTTTTCGTGGGTTGACTCTGCGCAGAGTGTTCCTCACATCCACTGCAGTCAGGCACAACACCTGCTCGTCCGGCTTGGGCATGGTCTTTCTCACCATCGTGTTGTTTTGTGCCTCAAACCGTGCATAAAAGTTGTTCAGGGCATCAGGGAGGGAGGCATCACGTTCACAGGACGGTGGCATTGTCCTGTAGTTGGTGATTGCCTGGATGCCCTGCCACATACGCCGCTCGTCACCCGTGTCCTTGAAGTGGCTGTGGATTCTCTGGGCGTGTGCGCGCTTTGCCTCTCTGATGGCTCTTGACAGGTCGGCTCTCGCTTTCCTCAGGGCCACCTTGTCACCCACTCTGAAGGCGGAGTCGCGGGTCCTCAGCAGCGCACGTACCTCAGCAGTCATCCAAGGCTTCTGGTTTGGGCGTGTAGTGATGGTCTTGGAGACAGTGACATCATCAATACACTTGCTGATGTAGCCAGTGACTGATGCTGCATACTCCTCCAAATCAACAGAATCGCCTTCAGTAGCAGCCTCCCTAAACATGTCCCATGCAGTGCACTCAAAACAGTCCTGAAGGGCAGAGATGGAGCCTGCCGGCCAGGTTTTCACCTGCTTCTGAACTGGTCTGGAGCGTCTGATGAGTGGTGTGTATGTTGGAGTCAGCCAAACACACATGTGGTCCGAGAAAGCGAGGTGGGGGCGGGGCTCCGCCCGGTACGCGCTGGGGATGTTTGTGTAAACAAGATCCAGCGCGCTCGCTCCTCTCGTTGCAAAGTCCACATGTTGATGGAATTTAGGGAGCACTGACTTGAGATTTGCGTGGTTGAAATCTCCGGCGATAATAAACAGTCCGTCTGGGTGTTTGTTCTGCAGATCGCTGATAGACCGATAGAGTTCACACAGAGCCTCTTTAGCATTAGCACCAATGCTAGCGCTGGGTGGGATGTAGACAGCAGCTATTAGCACGGCGGAGAACTCCCGTACTAAATAAAAAGGTCTGCACTTGACTATCAGGAACTCCACCAGCGGAGAGCAGTGTTTGGCGACAGTCACAGCGTTGTTACACCATTCCGTGTTGATGTAAACACACACGCCTCCACCGCGGGTCTTCCCGGATAGAGCCGCGCTCCTATCCGCTCTGAACGCGGTTAGCCCGTCTAGCTGAATGGCGCTGTCCGGAATGTTGTCGTTCAGCCACGATTCCACAAAAACCAAAACACAGCAGTCTCTGAACTCACGCTGGGTTGTTCGCTGGAGTCGGATGTAGTCCAGTTTATTGTCAAGGGAACAGACGTTTGCCAGAAAGAGCGATGGTATAGCCGGCCGGCTAGGACTAGCCTTTAGCCTCGCGCGGATCCCGGCTCTCTTTCTGCGCTTCCGCTTACGCTCGCACCGCTTGCGATGGCGCTTCCGCTGGGCTCCGGCGTCAGGAAACACCGCGGGCTGGCGGCCTGGGTCTCTTAGCTGGCTAAGCTCAAGTAGCGTCCGCAGAACCTCGTCCGGTAGCGTGTTTTCTGGCTGGTTTCTCCACTGTAGCAGGGTCTGGCGGTGGTAGAACATGTGCACGGGTGTTCCGATGCACATATTTGCAGGAAAAAACGACAAATAGTAACACAAAAGCACCATTTAACGGACCCGGAGCGGCCACAGATATATCCAGGATCAAAGTAAAATAAATGATACTGGACAGATATAATCTGTCTCTAGTAGATTTATAATGGGAAATAATGAGAATGTGAATTTTTCTTTTGCTGAAAACAGTAAAAAAGTAGAACCCTGATGTGATAATTAGGGGAGGGTGATATGCCGCCATATTTCAGGGTATAATATCGTTCACGATATTCAAAAACGTTGGCGATATTATTGCGTATGATACAATATGGCACATGTCTAGTGTTTGTCTCTTTTGTCCAGGGAAGATATTCTACTTTCTGCTTTCAAAAGACAGAATAATGTTTTAATTTTAACTGCTCACGTAAATGGCTGAAGAACTTAAAGAAGTATTTAGGTGCTCTTATCTGGGGAGCTGTTTTTAACTTGTGGTTTCTGAGTCTGGTAACTCTTGCTCTTCCTTACCTGAGGTTGTCCTGATGAGTGCCAGTTCCATCATCATAACGTTTTTGATTGCCTTTGCAGTGACTGCACCTGAAGATTTCACTTTCAAAGTTCTTAAAAGTCTTCTTTTCAAATTGAATGACCATATTTTTTTCGTGAAGTAATTTTTAATCTTTATTTAGTTGAGTAGTTGTTGCTTCTCATAATCTGGATTAGAACATTACTCTAATATTCTCTATTCACTGTATACCTGTAACTCTACCTCTTCACTACTTTACTTTAACTGATGCTCTCAAACACTTTATTAAGAGACAAGAAATTCAAATTCAACAAATTTAACTCTTGACGAATTCAGCACAGCTGTTAACTGAAAGCCTGAATTCCAGTTAAAAATTGCCAGTTTGTCTTATAATAAGGTGCATCCTAAGTATGAATTCTATCAGTCAGGTATTATGGAGCAGTAAAGCCACACTGCTAAAATACAGTGTTATACAAGTATAACTGGAGACTGGAGCACATGGTGACACCGCTGTTCCTTACTAGTGTCACATAATGCGCCTTATATAATCTAGTGCACCTTATAGTGCTGAAATTACGGTATAAGTTTTTAACATATAGTGAAACAACGTTGACTCTAATGGTGTAATGGTTAAGTTTAGGGCTACATTCTTCCACACAAACACACTGAAAAGTAGCACTGAAGGACCCGGTTAAGCGCTGCCAAAATAAAGAGCTCCTCAGCAGCTAAGCTGAGTGGAGAGTGGGAGTCGCGGTGGCTCGGGTTTCAGCTGCAGGTCGGGTTGCAGAGTTAATTGCCTGGTGAAGAACAGTTCGATTTAAACAACGTCAACTGCAACCAAGCCCCCTGCCACTCTTGCCCGAAAGGTACCCGCCAGCCCCAGACGTGCTGTATAACACCCCTCTCAACATACACACACATACACCCCGCCCACAACAAGCCACGCCCCTTTCAGCTACTGGTACCATGCAGCCAGAGACCAGTGTGTACTATGAGTAAAACCTGTATATACACCATATAAAGAATCATTAGTACACTGTATGTTCAAATGTTTACTGTGTTCACATGCTTACAGCCAATGAAACCCAAAAATCAGTGTCTCAGAAAATTTCAATTCCAAAAAACTCCCAGACCAATTGTTTTTTTTTTGGCAGTGTGAGCAGTGTGCCAAGTCCTGCTGGAAAATGAAATCCACATCTCCATAAAAGTTGTCAGTAACAGAGGGAAGAAACATGAAGTGCTGTAAGACTTTAGACTTGATAATAAAACACAGTGGATCAACACCAGCAGATGACAGACATGTCTCTCCAAACCATCACTGATCATCAGTAAATTTTACATTTCATTTATAAACCAAGGGAGCAGAGTCTGGAGGAAGAGTGGAGAGACACACAGTCCAAACTGCTCGAGGTCTAGTGTGAAGTTTCCACCAATCAGTGATGGTTTGGAGAGACATGTCTGTCATCTGCTGGTGTTGATCCACTGTGTTTTATGATCAAGTCTAAAGTCAGTGCAGTTTTGTTTTCCCACAAAATCTTACAGCACTTCATATCTTACAGCTTCCCTCTGCTACTGACAACTTTTATAGAGATGCGGATTTCATTTTCCAGCAGGACTTGGCACACTGCCCACACTGCCAAAAGTACCAACTGGTCTTATATAATATTCTAATATTCTGAGACACGGATTTATGTTTTTTTATTGGCTGTAATCCACAATCATCAACAATAAAATAAATAACGCTTAAAATAGATCACTCTGTGTTTAATATATCTATATAAAATATGAGTTTCACATTTTGAACTGAATTATAAATATAATTTTTTTTGAGAGGCACTAGTATGTCAGATTTAGATGTTAAATATAAACATTCTACCCTTCTAGCAATGATAAAATCCCTGTGCTTAAGATTCAGTGTACATTCCCACCGAATAAAAAAATTAGCAGTTACTGAAACTTACTCACGAGCATAAAAAAAATCAGTAAAAGAGACCATGCTTTTAAAATGCCCCCTAATTAAATTACCTTCATTTGTGTTTAAAATAAGCTCGAATAGCCTATTTTGTTTTATATTATACTTGAACCATTAAAATAGACGTATAAATGACGTATAAACAAATGAAATTGTTCAAAATAGATTCAGAGCTTCCCACTATGAAACAACTAGTATCTCTTGCTCACAATAGCATAATCAGCTATATTACTATAAGGTACCACTTTAAAATAAGACTACCTTTATAAAGGGTTTATAAATGGTTTACAATTAGTTTATTAATGGTTACTAATTAGGTTGTAAATGCCTTAAAGATCATTAATAATCAGTTATAACACATACATAGAAAGGGCAACAATGACCTGTTGTTTGCCAAATAGTGAACCCACAGCCATCTATACTGTTACTCTTTCTACGTATGTGTTATAACTGATTTTTAATGATTTTTAAGGCATTTACAACCTAATTAGTCACCATTTATAAACTAATTGTAAACCATTTATAAACCTTTTATAAAGTGGTACCTACTATAAACATCGGAGTAGCTTTACTTAGTTGAGTAGTTCTTGTTTCTCATAATCTGGATTAGAACATTACTCAAATATTCACTATTCACTGTATACCTGTAACTCCACCTCTTCACTACTTTACTTTAACTGATGCTCTCAAACACTTTATTAAGAGACAAGAAATTCAAGTAATTAACTCTTGATGAGTTCAGCACAGCTGTTAACTGAAAGCCTGAATTCCAGGTGACTCTACCTCAAAATTGCATAATTACATAATTGTATCAGCACCAATTTTGACTTGTGTTTAATAGTGCATAGTGTGTGTTAGGGGTGTGCCATATCGTATCGGACGCGATAATATCGCCAACATTTTTGAATATCTTGAACGATATAATACCCTAAAAATATTGTGCCATTTCACCCACCCCTACTTATCACATCAAGGTACTACTTTTTTATTGTTTTTAGCAAAAAAAACAATTAACACTGTTCTCATTTCCCATGATATATCTACTAGAGACAGATTATATCTGTCCAGTATCATTTATTTTACTTTAATCCTGAATATATGGAGATATTTGGAGTGCATTATTATTAGTATCATGACATTCTGGATCATTGACTTCTGTTACAAATCTGATCAAATTCTTGTATTTTTTAATATCTCAGGTAGGTGTGTGACATAAATCGTATGCAATAATACAATAAAATTTTCATTTTGTTGCAGTAGTGTATTCTTGAAAAAAAAAATCATTAATTTATATCGCCAAGAGTATAAGAGTATCGTTATCGCAAAAATACCATGAAATATCGTGATATTATTTTAGGGCCATATCTATTTTTTTAGGGCCACACCCCTATTTTGTGTACGTATAAATGTATATTTCTCTAAACGGTCTTTTCTGGTATGTAATTAGGGCCGTGATTTCAATACTAAAAATTGTATCATGGGAAAATAGATCAAATATTCGACCAGGTCTAACTGCCACTGATACACATGTACAACTATAATAAATCTGTGACAATGTGTTCTCCACCAGTAGTTACACAGTAATTACATTAATATTAATGCGTAATAATGCAGTTATTACCGACACTTATTATGAAATAAGGCTAACAAATGACTAAAACAAGTCTCTGTATCTCCAGCTTTACACACACACACAGACACAACCAGAGCTGTGTAGTTCTGTGTCTGAAGACGTAAGTCCTCATCGTTAGCACCTCAGTATACGCACTGTAGGATCCTGACAGCGGGGAGCTGTTGGCCATAAAACACCCTAACGTTCCTTTCTTCTTCCGCTCAGACTCAGACAGGAAGCTGAGGGGAAGGGAGGTGTTAATCAGAGGACAAACTTAGGCAGAGCATCTGACGCTTTTCCAGGAATCAGCAGTTCAGTAGTGAGAACATCGTCTGTCTGGGGTTTAAAAACCTGTAAATTTCACTTCAGTCTTCAGGGAAAGTCTGAAAACAGCAAGTTTAAGGTTTAGTATCATATCTGGGAACCAGCCAGACACTGCTGTACACTGTGGCAAACTTTAGACACTTTCTACTTTCTACTGATCACACTCTGCTCTTACTGGTGCAGTGTGCAATTAATGAAGATTGACCACCAGGCTGCTCCAATTTAGCCATGAAACCCCCCACACTAAAATGACAGGTGTTTCAGTTTCATTCTCCAACCCCTGTATACAGCTCTAAAAAAAATAGAGAGATCACTATAGTTTCTGAATCAGTTTCTCTGATTTTGCTATTTATAGGTTTATGTTTGAGTAAAATGAACATTGTTGGCTGAAATAACAAAAAAATGCAGAGCTTTCAGACCTCAAATAATGCAAAGAAATCAAATTCATTATCATAACGTTTTAAGAGTTCAGAAATCAATATTTGGTGGAATAACCCTGGATTTTAATCACAGTTTTTTAATGCATTTTGGCATCATGTTCTCCTCTACCAGTCTTACACACTGCTTTTGGATAACTTTATGCTGCTTTACTCCTGGTACAAAAATTTGATCAGTTCAGTTTGGTTTGATGGTTTGTGATCATCCATCTTCCTCTTGATTATATTCCAGAGGTTCTGGCCATCATTTGTAATCCGATCACCCAGGACGCATGTTAATATCGATAGGGTCTTATATTTTTAAGGATTGTACTGCTTTAAAATGCTACGTGCTGCTATTCTATCCATTGGATGCTAAATTCCTTTAGCATCCTAGCCTCTCCTCTCCAGCTAACCATCAGATGTGCCGTCCAGAAGCACCGTCTGTCAGAACAGCCACTTCAAAGCCTGAGAGTGTGCCGGACGGAAAGGTCAGGCCATACCCGTGGCCCCGGTGTGCATTATTAATGTGGCCGTATTCTCTTTCTCTAGACTTCAGTCCACCTTTCTGTCAGATCTGAGAGTGAAGGCTTTATTTAGACCAGCCAGCTATGATCACAGGTTTGAATCCTGGGTTGTGCTGCTTCTCCATCAGCAGCCGGAGTCTGAGAGAGCAAGAGTGCCACGCCCTCTCTTGGTGGGTACAGTAGGTGGCGCTCTCTCCCCGCATCACTCCTAAGGTACAGGTGTTTGTTAGCTGATGTTTTGGGTAGAGCTGGCTATCTAGCAATGCTACATCAGCTATCTAGCGATGCTACATCAGCTATCTAGCGATGCTACATCAGCTATCTAGTGATGCTAAGTCAGTTGCAATTTGCAAATTGCAATATATCATCCCTGAAATTAGACCTTTAAATTCCACTGACATAATGATAATAGAAATGCATTACAAAGCAATTCATACCCTTCAATTACAACAAAAATTTAATTAATCATAGTTTGGTAAATAAATATACTAAATATACTTTTTTTCTTCATCTACTGCTGTCTGTACACACTGTGTGTGTATGGAGTCACAGTTATTGAAGCACTGGTCATTAAAATGAGACTGTCTAAAATACAATTTACTGTATGTGAACAATATTGTGTTTATTGTACGAAAAGTCAATAATATTTGTAATTATCGTGACATGCTTAGTGCTGGGGGCATTAATGAGATAAGATAATAGTTGATCATCTGAAAAAAAAGCGGATAAAACGGGATCTAAACTTAGAAACTAATATTTTTTAAAAAGTAAAATAAAAAAAAAACGCTTCACTCGCTCAACAGTGTTCGTTCTAGGGTAAAGCCACGCCCTTCAACAAAAGGACCAATCAGTGGCAGAGGATCAGCATTACAGTGGGCTAGCCCCCAGTGGATGTGGAGATCTGCGCAGGCGCAGTAGCCAGGACAAGAAGATAAATCGTGTTTTTGGTGCGTTTTGGAGACAAATGCTACAAACTGTCCATGAAAGTTTTATCAGATTTTATTAATAATATATAAACATGTAGTTAAAATGGTAATTAGACTTTTGGTTGAGAGTAGGGGTGTGCCATATCATATCATACGCACTTATATCGCCAACATTTTAAAGTTTATATCGTGATCGATATTATACCCTGAAATATGTTGTCATATCTCCCACCCCTAATTATCACATCAGGGTGCTGTTCTCACTATTATATATATATATATATATATATATATATATATATATATATATATATATATATATATATATATATATATATATACTAAAGACAGATTATTTCTGTTTAGTATCATTTATTTTATTTAATCCTTAATTCTAAATATGTAGATATTTGGAGGAGTGCATTATTAGGATTATTAGTATCATGACTTTCTGGATCATTGACTACAAATGTTACAAATCTAATAAAATTCTTGTATTTTTTTTTAATATCTCAGTTAGAAGTGTGCCATATCATATTATTTAATTGTCATTTTGTTGCAGTAGTGTATTCTTAAAAAAATCGTTAGCGCAAAAGTACCGTGAAATATCATGATATTATTTTAGGGCACTATCGCCCACCCCTAGATCAGAGTATTTTGGTCTCTGCACATTCAAATACCCATAGATAGAAGAAGATAAGGAGATATAACTGCTTGATGGTGTAGAAAGGTGTCCGTAGACTGAACTCACTTGCCTATAAAGACTATGATTTGGTTTGGTTTGATACCTGTGATTATAACCAGGGTCTGATCACAGTCTGCTGAGGTGAACGAATAAAAAGTAAAGAAGAAACAAACTAAAAAAACTTTAAAAAAACATAAAACTGCAACTTCAGAAAGTGTTGTGTCAACAGCTCTGCCGGCTCTGGGGATTTGGGAGCTGCATAGCTGAACAATGCCACGCAAGATCAGGCATGACCGCGTACCACCCACCACCCAGCACAGCTTCAGCTCAGCTCCTGTAGATGAAACTGACACAGTGGAGCCGCAGCGGAGGCTTGGGAACGGTAACAACTGGCGAGACAACAGAGAGACACCTTGCGCTCATGTACCCGCATGATGAGCTGAAGACGAGCGCAATCTCCATCGCCCGTCTCCGCCAGGTCTAATGAGGCCTGACCGTTCCATCAAGTCTACAGACATGACAAAACATATGAGCATCCGCCCAGGAACACGTCCACCACCCTCAGAAAACCAGCGCTCCAGCCACCCACCACGACGTCTACCAGCAGAAAATACAATCTGATCGACCACACAAGTCTAGTTTTTGATTTTGGAGATTTACTTAAATGCAACTGTAATTTTGTGAATTTAAAATACTTTAAAGTTTCCCCCCAAAATCCGGTGCGCCTCATGTATGAATTCTACCAATCAAGGGGTTGGACAATGAAACTGAAACACCTGTCATTTCAGTGTGGGAGGATTTATGGCTAAATAATGGCCAATTTTCATTAATTGCACATTATTGCACCAGTAAGAGCAGTAAGAGTGTGAAGGTTCAGTTAGCAGGGTAAGAGCACAGTTCTGCTCAAAATATTGCAATGCACACAACATTATGGGAGACATACCAGAGTTCAAAAGAGGACAAATTGTTGGTGCACGTCTTGCTGGTCCATCTGTGACCAAGACAGCAAGTCTTTGTGATGCATCAAGAGCCACGGTATCCAGGGGAATGTCAGCGAGATACCACCAAGAAGGACCAACCACATCCAACAGGATTAACTGTGGAAGCTGTAAGAGGAAGCTGTCTGAAAGGGATGTTCGGGTGCTAACCCGGATTGTATCCAAAAAAAATAAAACCACGGCTGATCAAATCACGCAGAATTCAATGTGCACCTCAACTCTCCTGTTTCCACCAGAACTGTCCGTCACCACAATAAATTATTGTGGTCTAAAACCAGGTGTTTCAGTTTCATTGTCCAACAGTGTAATAAGGGTGAGTTTTCTTTTGAAGTTTCTTCAGCACTAAGGCTGGGTTCAGCAGCATAAGCCGCTAAGCGTAGCGCTAGCTCTTAATGCACGGGGAATCTGATGGTAGCAGGGTCTGCGAAAGTTTCACTGATGTCTCAGGACAGGCTAAACTGTTACCAGCGAGATCTCGTAACTCCGTAACAGCAGAGGAGTTCAGACAAAGTTGAAGCCATTCACTTGCTGAGCTCCATCTGGTAACATTTACTCCGAGAGAGAGAGAGAGAGGGAGAGAGAGAGAGAGAGAGAAGAGAGAGGGTGTTTGTAAAATCTGTTAAATGGGGGGATCTTTCTCAGAATGGAAAAGTGAATGAAATGCTTGTGGTATACGATTTCCTGCTATATCTGAACTCGATTCCACTGAACTGAACTCTGAGCACTGTAACTCTACCCACAGTCCATATTTACTCCATTCACAATGGAGGAACTCCCAGAGAAACTTTTTAAAATGTCTAGTTTTTTTTTTATTTCTATCCAAAAAATAAATAATTTATTCTTTTTAAACATATTTTTTATTTTCTACCATTTTTCTCCCCAATTTAGCTAGGCCGAATGTCCTATAGGCCGAGCAGTGAGTGACTTAAGTGTGCTCGGGCACGGATTGTTTAAACGCATTGTAAGTGCAGGCCAGTGGGGGAGTGGGGAGGGGGCAGAACCGTGCTCCAACACAATTCAACCAAACCGTGCCTAGGTTGAGTACACTCTAACTTAAAGTTAGCTATCTTAATCTGCTGTACTATTCTCCCTTCACCTCCTCTCTCTGTCTTTTTTATATCACTCTTCCTTATATCACACATCCTGTATCCCTTCATATTTCAATATGCAAAGTTTTGCAACTATGGGTAACACTTCTATGAACCCTGTATTCATAATGTATTATAAATGCATTTATAATGCATTACATGACATTAGGCCTGTCACAGTAATTATATTATCGACTTATCCTTCAATAAATGGACACAAACTCAATCAATTTAATTATTGTGATATCGTCCATTGTGTTCGCACTTCGAAAAAAAATGCACATATATTGTGATGCCGGTCCAACGTGGTCCAGCTGGGGCAGACCGGATAATGGAAACTGTATTGACTTTCAAAGGGTGTAATCCCTTTGTTATGAAATTATGCTATCATTACATTAGTGCCATTTATTTAAATTTTAGTCTCAAAATGTCAAAAATATCGTCTATCGCAATAATTTCTGGGACAATATATTGTTCGCAAATAATTGTCATCGTGACAGGCCTACATGACATGCATAATACCTTATAATGACTGTAATAAGCCTGTATAATAACTCATAATTACTTACAGAGGCATTCTTGATATATTATTAACTACAAGTATAAGGGTTTATGAAGAAAAGGCTTATAATGCCTTATAATATCTGTTCATAAGAGTATTGTACAATGTAGCGTTGTAATGCACTATAACACAAGATACAACAAGATTTGGTATATTTTGGTATAATGCATTATAATATGCAGCTGTGATTTCTCAAATTAAGCATTTATATAGGCATATGAAAAGCATATAAAAATTCACTTCACTTAAAGTCAGTAATGACTGTATATAAGGCTTTATAATGTGTTACGCACTTATATATAAAAGCTTAATTTGACAAATCATAGCTGCATATTACAATGCATTATGCCAAAATATACCAAATCTGTGTTATAGTGCATGACAACACTACATTGTACAATGTTCTTATGAACAGATATTATAAGACATTATAAGCCTTCTCTTCATAAACCCTTACACTTGTAGTTTAAATTGTGTTATGAATGTCGCTTTAAGTATGTATGAGTTATTATACAGACCTATTACAGTCATTATAAGGTATTATGCATGTCATATAATGCACTATGAATGCATTCATAAGGCATTATGAATACAGGGTTCATAGGAACTGTTACCCAGTTATGATTTCATGAAATTCCATACAATTTTGGTATAATGCATTATAATATGCAGCTATGATTTCTGAAATTAAGCATTTATATAGGCATATGAAAAGCATATAAAAAAATTTACTTCACTTAAAGTCAGTAATGACCGCATATAAGGCTTTATAATGTGTTACGCACTTATATATAAAAGCTTAATTTGACAAATCATAGCTGCATGTTACAATGCATTATGCCAAAATATACCAAATCTGTGTTATAGTGCATGACAACACTACATTGTACAATATTCTTATGAACAGATATTATAAGGCATTATAAGCCATCTCTTCATAAACCCTTACACTTGTAGTTTAAATTGTGTTATGAATGTCGCTTTAAGTATGTATGAGTTATTATATAGACTTATTACAGTCATTATAAGGTATTATGCTTGTCATATAGTGCACTATGAATGCATTCATAAGGCATTATGAATACAGGGTTCATAGGAAGTGTTACCCAGTTATGATTTCATGAAATTCCATACAATTTTGGTATAATGCATTATAATATGCAGCTATGATTTCTGAAATTAAGCATTTATATAGGCATATGAAAAGCATATAAAAAAATTTACTTCACTTAAAGTCAGTAATGACCGCATATAAGGCTTTATAATGTGTTACGCACTTATATATAAAAGCTTAATTTGACAAATCATAGCTGCATGTTACAATGCATTATGCCAAAATATACCAAATCTGTGTTATAGTGCATGACAACACTACATTGTACAATATTCTTATGAACAGATATTATAAGGCATTATAAGCCATCTCTTCATAAACCCTTACACTTGTAGTTTAAATTGTGTTATGAATGTCGCTTTAAGTATGTATGAGTTATTATATAGACTTATTACAGTCATTATAAGGTATTATGCTTGTCATATAGTGCACTATGAATGCATTCATAAGGCATTATGAATACAGGGTTCATAGGAAGTGTTACCCAGTTATGATTTCATGAAATTCCATACAATTTTGGTATAATGCATTTTAATATGCAGCTATGATTTCTGAAATTAAGCATTTATATAGGCATATGAAAAGCATATAAAAAAATTTACTTCACTTAAAGTCAGTAATGACCGCATATAAGGCTTTATAATGTGTTACGCACTTATATATAAAAGCTTAATTTGACAAATCATAGCTGCATGTTACAATGCATTATGCCAAAATATACCAAATCTGTGTTATAGTGCATGACAACACTACATTGTACAATATTCTTATGAACAGATATTATAAGGCATTATAAGCCATCTCTTCATAAACCCTTACACTTGTAGTTTAAATTGTGTTATGAATGTCGCTTTAAGTATGTATGAGTTATTATATAGACTTATTACAGTCATTATAAGGTATTATGCTTGTCATATAGTGCACTATGAATGCAATTCCATACGATTCTGAAGGAACAGCATAATATATATATATATATATATATATATACATATATATATATATATATATATATATATATATATATATATATATACACATATATATATATAGTGAAAACAGTGGTGTCAGCTCAGTCAGTGATGCAGGTAAAGAACATTTCCATCAAGCCATCAAGTGCTGAAGAACGGATTGTACATTCTGAGACTCTACGCTCAATATTTTCTCAATATTAACATGACTTAAGGGTAGACTCTCTCTCTCTCTCCACTGTTCTCAGAAGGGTGGGGGGGATGTTATAGGAGGATGCCTCCCCCCCTAAAGGAAGGGAGCACAGAATCCGCCAAAATAAATACCGTAGCTGAAGCCGGTGTGGCGGTGAGCGGCGAGCCTCGGGTGGACCCAGAGCAGCGCTCTCCGGCTCGTCTGCAACCCGACCCGCCGGCCGCCCCTCAGACCGGCTAAATATTTCATCAGCTGGCAGCAGCAGAACCCGCTGGCCCACAAGGTCCGAGGCTTCTTTTGTTTGTTGCTTTATTACAGAATCTAACCAATAAAACGCTCAGGAGCTCCACAGGAAACAGCGTTCACTTTTACAATGATTTTATATCATTTCTAGCTCTGTAATGATTATTACAAACATGGTGATACGCATCATAATACAGGGATTACGATTATATAATTTTCAATATATTGCGATATCCAATTTTAGATCCAATTTTAGAAAACACACAAACATACTCTAGTGCATCTCAAAAAAATGTAATATTAGGGGTGGGCAATATTATATCGTATACAATATATCGTGACACAGAAATATCATGATATTAAAAATCCATATCGTGATAATAGGGCTGTTCTGTCTTAAAAGTACTCTATTATTTACTGTGAAGCTTTAGGTGTATTTATTGTATTATTGTTTTAGTTTGCAGTTTATATGCATGCACTAAATATTCTGCAATATTATTTGCTGCATTATATTATTTTATGCTATATTATTTATTTTGCCACATTACGATTATTCTTTTATATGGTTATACTATTATACTAATAGTATAATGTATACCAAGTATATCGTTATCGCAAAAATACCCTGAAATATCGTGATATTATTTTAGAGCCATATCGCCCACCCCTATTTAATATAATTGCAAAGTTACTTTTATTTCAGTAATTCAGTTCAAAATGTGAAATTCATATATTATATAGATGTATTAAACACCAGAGAGATCTATTTTAAGCGTTTATTTATTTTATTGTTGATGATTATGAAGCTTACAGCCAATGAAAACCCAAAAATCAGTGTCTCAGAAAATTGGAATATTATGTAACTAAGACCAATTGGTACTTTTGTCAGTGTGGGCAGCGTGCCAAGTCCTGCTGGAAAATGAAACCCACATCTCTATAAAAGTTATAAGCAGAGGGAAGCATAAAGTGCTAAATCCTCTAAAGAAAAGACTTCTACTTTTAATAATTACAGAGTTCTCTGTGATTCTGTGGTTTGTTTTTTGTTATTATGATGTATGAAAGTGTGAACGTGCTGTAAGTGTGTAAGTGTGTGAATGCTGCTGCAGTAGAGAGTTTAATCTGTGTTAATTGCAAACTTTTGTTCAGTGGATTTTGTACCATTTCCAGTTATTGACCTAAAAAGACCTTATATGGCAAAAATAATGAGGAAAAAATAAGCTGTTCTAAAACTTTTGACTTTTTCGGTAGTGTAAATAATTGTTTGTTTTTTTTTGAAAAGCAAGAAAAAATACATTTAGGCTATATGATTAATTTAATGTTTAAAAAAAGTGGCAATATTCAGCTCTGGAAAAAATAAGAGACCACTTCAGTTTCTGAATCAGTTTTTCTGATTTTGCCATTTATAGGTTTATGTTTGAGTAAAATAAACATTGTTGTTTTATTCTATAAACTACAGACAACATTTCTCCCAAATTCTAAAATTAAAAATATTGTAATTTAGAGCATTTATTTGCAGAAAATAAAAACTGGCTGAAATAACAAAAAAAAAGATGCAGAGCTTTCAGACCACAAATAATGCAAAGAAAAAAATATTACCCTGGTTTTTAATCACAGTTCTCCTCCACCAGTCGTACACACTGCTTTTGGATAACTTTATGCTGCTTTCAAGCAGTTCAGTTTGGTTTGATGGTTTGTGATCATCCATCTTCCTCTTGATTATATTCCAGAGTTTTTTTTATTTGGTAAAATCAAATAAACTTATAATTTTTAAGTGCTCTTTTATTTTTTGTCTTTGATATTTACTATTTACAATTACGATGCATCACTAAATTTAATGCTACTCTCTGAATATTCCTAATAATTTATATTTCGGATTTTTATATTTCATTTCAGTTCTTTAATAGGGTATAAAAGCCTTATCATGCTATTTTACTGTCATCATATCAGTGGAATAACATGTTCATACAAATGATAAATGACAATAAAGTCATTTATCGCAAATATTTGTAGAACAATGATGTCGAGACAGGTGTACGTATTTCTTTCTGTCTGGCTATTTCTCTGCTTTCGCACCTGTCTCTGATGCTCTCGCTCCCGCCCTCCCTCCATCACCACCACACCGTCCACCCCCCCCCCCCCCCCAACCCAACCCCTCCACCACCCGACTGTCTCCCGTCCTGGCGCTGAGCATCGCCGCGCTCCTGGAATGAACGACCTTGAGCCAGCATGCGGGAGTGTGTTGCCATGGCAACGGCGCTTCACACAACCGCTAACAGCTGGATGCAACACTCTCCCAGAATTTTAGCTGGAGTTAAAAAAAAAAAAAACGAGAGACAGATAAAGAAAGAGAGAAAGAAAGAGAGAGAGAGAGAGAGAGAGAGAGACATCCGTTCACTGAATCACTTTGCTCATTTCATGTCTTACATTCATAAAACCAGGGCTTTTCCTAAACTCCTAAAATTTAACGTACTACACAGAGAATAAAATACTGTATTTTTCAGACTTTAAGGTGCACTTAAAAATAATTTAATTTTCCCAAAAATCGAGATTGTGCCTTATAATCTGCTGCATTTTATATAGGAATTCTACCAGTCGGGTATTAAGGAGCAGTAAAATCACTCCACTAAACTACAGCACTATAGCTAGGTGCAGCAGCATTATCACTATCTGTTTAATTTATATATATATATATTTAATATATATGTATATATTTGTAAGCAGAAACAGTTGGAGGGAGTGAGATGCAGAAGCGGGTAAAACAAAGGGAGAAAAAACAAACAAACAAACAAACAAACAAAGAGAAATAAAAAAATTAGGAAAGAACAAGACACACATATATATAAATATATACCAAAATTTAGTTAAATAAAAAACAGAATCATGAACTTATGTGCGATTTTCAACTAATGATTTTGCTACGGTTTATCTTGTGTTGGATTATTATATGATTTACTGTAATGTTTGAATTAGATGTGTCCAAATTGGGTCTAAATCTGTGTTTCTGATTGGTTCTGAGTGAGTGTCTAGAGAGAGATAGTCTGTTAGTAGATTTTTCCAGTGATTGATGTTAATGTTATTTTTTGATTTCCAGTTTATGCGGATGACTTTCTTGGCGGTGACTATCGACTTTAAGATTATTAAGATTATCAGACTGTAGTCTGCTTGTTTGCATTGTTAAAACAAGCTACGTGGTATGAACCGCTAACTGATAGCGCCCTGGGTTACCGGAACACTCAGGGTTCCTCAGTGTAGCTCTATTGGGTGGCATTTACGTCCCGCTAGCGCTGCGGTTAGCATCTAATGCTAATGCTGCTGCACCTAGCCTTATAGTGCTGCAGAAACTTCACAGAAAACTCACCCTTAGACAAAATATTGTAAACCTAATCTTACTGTAAATAAACAGAAGCGCTTTACTCTCACAAATAAACATTTTTCAGGAGAGAAATCTGTGCAGCAATAGCATTAGCCGCTAACCACAGCGCTAGCTCTTTCACCATTGAGAGGTGAGTATATCAGACTGTAGTCTGCGTGTTTGCATTGTTAAAACAAGCTAAGTGGGACGAAATGCTAGCTGATAGCGCCCTGGATAACTGGAACACACAGGGTTCCTCAGTGTAGCTCTACTGGGTGGCATTTACGTCCTGCTAGCGATGGAGTTAGCGGCTAATGCTAATGCTGCTGCACCTAGCCTTATAGTGCTGGAGAAACTTCACTAATAAACTCACCCTTTGACAAAATCCTGGAAATATAATCTATCTAACTGTAAATAAATGGAAGCACTTTACTCTCACAAATAAACATTTTTCAGGAGAGAAATCTGTGTAGATTAACATCCAGCGCACGTTTAACTTTAAAATAAAATGTTTTTTTTTTAGAATTACAGTTTTGTTTACTTAGGCGCTTCTCCCAGCTTCCTCATTAGAAGTGAAACATGGCGACACTCTTGCTCACTTCAATGAAGGCATCCTTACTAGTGTCACTAGGCATCCTTACTTTAATTAGACGCTGCGGTTAGCGTCTAATGCTAATGCTGCTGCACCTAGCCTTATAGTGCTGGAGAAACTTCACTGAAAACTCACCCTTAGACAAAGTACTGGAAATCTAAGTTTGCTGTAAATAAACAGAAGTGCTTTACTCACCCAAATAAACAGTTTTTAGGAGAGAAATCTGTGTAGATTTTTTGTTTACTTAGGCCCTTCTCCCAGCTTCCCCATTAGAAGGGAAACATGGCGACACCCTTGCTCACTTCAAAGAAGCATCCTTACTAGTGTCCTTAATGCATCTTTAATCCGATGCACCTTATACAGTAAGCTTTATCATTTATGTAATGGTGAAAAAAGTGTCCAAATTAATGAAGTCCTGCAAAAGGTATGTGTTGTGTTGTTTCGGCCCTGGTTATAAATGCCACCTGCAGCACTTTCCACATACGCCCGAAGATACCAGCAGCTGTGAACGCCGCCCATCATCAGTAAAAACAGCTCACTAACTGCTGAAGCTGTTGTCACGTTTTCCATGAGAAGCCACCAGTAAATTTAATACAAAGTCCATCTGGAAGCCATTCCAGGAGCGGCCGACTCCAAACGCCTACAGTGACCAAACACTTCTGTGTGAGAACGTCATCAGCCGACCACATAAACACACGTCCAAACAAACCCAGACTGGGAATAGAACTGAACTGGGTTTCAGGGGAAGTATAGAGAGCATGCAGGTCTCTGATAATGAAGATACAGATAAAAACAGTTTTAATGTCCATTTATCAGATTCACTGATCATACAAGATTGACAATTGTGTAGTTCTAAATTATTAGTGTGATTGCAATAGGCAATTACTGTACTGTTCTTCTTAAGTCTTTACCTTCTATTTTATTATTAATCCTACAGATTTTTGCAATCCTGCAATTTTCGAGATATCAATTCTGTTCCAACTTTAAAATAAGCGTCGTGATCAGGAATGGTGAACTTGTATACAGCGTTTTGATCGGATGTACAGTAGGGGTGGGCGATATGGCCCTAAAATAATATCACAATATTTCATGGTATTTTTGCGATAACAATACTGATTTTTTTTTAAAGATTACACTACTGCCCAATACTAGTAATGCACTCCATATATATATCCATATATCCAGTTCTGCAGTAAAATTAATGATACTGGACAGATTTAATCTGCCTCTACTAGATATTTAACGGGAAATGAGAACAGTGTGAATTTTTCTTTTGCTAAAAACAGATGTGATGTGATAATTAGGGATGAGTGACACGGCACGATATTTCAGGGTTTAATATGGTTCACGATATTCAAAAACGTTGGCGATATTATTGCGTACAATATGATATGGCACACCCCTAATGTACAGATTTTGTCAAAACTTCGTTAATGTCCGATTTTTTACCTGTTAAGAATGAAAGGCGGGGGGAGGGGGGGGTGGGGGTATTTGCACACCCATGTACGTAACAATTTTGAGCCATATGCCCAGAGCAACATTGCAACACCTCAGTAACCACCTAGCAACACCTTAGCAAACACTTAGAAACAATGTAACAACTAACACATACATAACATGAATACTGTAATAATAGAGACTATAAAGAATTACATAAGCAATCATGTAGTAACTTAAAAGTGTTAAACAAACCAAAATACAAAATACTGTGTGAAGAAGCATTTAGATGCTCTTATCTGGGGAGCTGTTTTTAACTTGTGGTTTCTGAGGCTGGTAACTCTGATAAACTTATCCTGTACAACAGAGGAAACTCTTGATCTTTCTTTCCTAGGCTGGTCCTGATGAGTGCCAGTTCCATCATAATATGTGTTTTGATTGCTTTTGCAGTGAGCTTTACTTAGTTGAGTAGTTGTTGTTTCTCATAATCTGGATTATATAAAACGTTACTCAAATATTCACTATTCACTGTATACCTGTAACTCTACCTCTTCACTACTTTACTTTAACTGATGCTCTCAAACACTTTATTAAGAGACAAGAAATTCAAGTAATTAACTCTTGGTGAGTTCAGCAGCACAGCTGTTAACTGAAGGCCTGAATTCCAGGTGACTCTACCTCATAAAGCTGACTGAGAAAATCCAGCAGAGATGTGCAAAACTGAACTAGTCTAATCTAAAAAATAGGAACTAAATAATTCCATATGTTTTTCTTCACAGTTTTTTGGATCACTTTAGTATTAATCTACAATGCAGAACATTTTCAAATAATTCAGACATATAGTGTTTTTCTTTAAAAACCCTGAGAAAGGAGCAGCAGTCTGATGGGCGATGGCTGACTGCTACTTACACCTAAGCAGACTCTGATGGATGGGGGTGTAATTGAGGGTGGGTGAACAGTGAACACCCTAATCGGCCACCCTTCAAAAAATCTAAACAGAAGCCCACTCTGAATGGGTGGTCCTGTGTGGGATTTTCCCATGTTAGAGGAACGACAGACGTGATGAGAGAATAAAAACACGTAGAGATCCGACTGACTGCACTTATACTGTAAATGTACCCTCAGATAACGCCAACATCAGGGTGCCCTCAGCATTTAAACTGACCTGGCATGATTAATATGACTGGGCCAGAGCCAGGTGAGGTACAGCATACCTGCCTCCCACTTAAATTCACCTTAAAATCAGTGTTTTCATTATTTTTTTTAAATGTTCTGTATTGTAGATTAAGACTAAAGTAATAAAAAAAAAAACTGTGAAAAAAACATATGAGATTATTTTGCAGCTTTTGTTTAGATTTGACAGTTTTGAACATCTCTGCTGGATTTTCTCAGTCAGCTTTATGAGGTAGAGTCACCTGGAATTCAGGCTTTCAGTTAACAGCTGTGCTGCTGAACTCATCAAGAGTTAATAACTTGAATTTCTTGTCTCTTAATAAAGTGTTTGAGAGCATCAGTCAAAGTAAAGTAGTGAAGAGGTACAGTTACAGGTATACAGTGAATAGTGAATATGTGATTAATGTTCTATTACTTATTATGGGAAGCGACTAAATAAATAATTATAGAAGATGCTAATTGCTTGAAAAATTAACTATACCCTATAAAATAGAAATAAATATAAATATGCTGTAACCTCAGATAAGTATCTCACCTACTACAATGGTCAAAGAATATATACAAGAATATATCAATACAAAAACTATACACAGTATGAAAGTACCCTAACCGTAGACAGAAGTTAGTGCAGTAACGTAGAACAATTTAGTATAAGTGTAAGTATAAGGGATAGCAGTTATCAGCAGATACAACAAATACTGAATACAAACCTGTACATATTTATATACACCATTATGATGATGGAACTGGCACTCATCAGGGCCGCTCCAGAAAAGGAAGAGCAAGAGTTTCCTCAGTACAGGATAAGTTCATCATAGTTATCAGCCTCAGAAACAGCAAGTTTACAGCTCCCCAGATAAGATCATTAAAATGCTTCACAGAGTATTTTGTATTTTGGTTTGTTTAACACTGTTTTTAAGTGACTACATGATTCATTATGTGTTCCTTCATAGTCTGGATCACTTTATATTTATTTAATATGTAGAAAACAAAATAGAAAAATAAAAACACTGAATTAGAAGGTGCGCTCAAACTTTTAACTGATACTGTAGCTACATCTTCTTTAGTAGATGTCTGGTTTCTGCATAGCAAATATTTATTTTGCTAATTTTGCTTTAGAAACAAAAAGGTGGTCACATTTTAATGTTTATTTTTTAGCAATGCTACATAGAAGGAAAGTATCAGACACCTAAGGCCCTATCATACACCATGCGCAAGACGTGTTGCTTTGCTCATTGTTATCTTTCACCCCATCAACAGTCTATTTTCACACCTTGTGCCTGCGTTGATAAATAGTGTCAAAGTTTAGGAATAAATCTACACTGATGGTTTGGCGTGGTGGTCTGGAAGTGAGGTGTGTTCAGGTAGATTTCTGCCGTGTTTCTATATATCTTGGTGGTGAAAAACACAGGAGCTCCACTGACTGATTAAAACCCTGACAACAGTTAATTATCAGAGTTCTTTGAATTCTTAAATGAGCTGCTGGTGTATCTTCACAGTGTCAACGAGCAGTTTAGTATCTTTCTCTGCTAAAACACACAAAGCGCCACACTGTTAAGATACGAACTCGCCAAAGTCAGAGCTCACCTGACTCTTAAAGGAAATGACGAGCACTGATTGGATTATTTCATGCTAAGCCCAAAATTAACCACACCCATGATTAATTAAGAAAATTAGTTCATGCCTTTTGCTCATTTCAAGCTCCGCAAGGCTTATTTTTTGTGCCCTCATGATGATATATCAGCATATTACAGTATGAGAGAATAAAGCTAGCCTCAGTAATGTCAGAGTCAGACATTCCTCCAGTTTATGGCACTAATGTGTTTTACACACATATACAGTACTATTTTTTTAAGTTTTACGCCCTTTTTTACACAATTATATATGAGTTAATACTGTAAAATCTCACAATCTCATTAAAACAGGTGCAGATTAACATAAATACAATAAAAATAAGGAAGAATTTCTCATTCTGTAGAAAGAAGTGGAGATCTTGTGAGCTAGTCTAAGGAATAAAGCTCATGTGTTCAATTCCATCAGCAGCTCACCTGATTTCCCATCATTAAACTATAAACTGATATGATGAACTATAAATAATACTATATTGCATGAGGAGAGATCAGGAGATGATGCAAAATCACCACTTTCTGTAATGAATGTTATTTGTCATATTTGTCATTATTGTCAAATTACTGTGCCTTTTGACCCTCAAATAAAAGATTTCAGACAGAGATTTGTAAACTTTTGAGCATTTATTATATTTATAAGATTTTTATTTTTTATCTTAATCCTTTTTTTTTTTTTTTACTTACATGCAATCGTATCATATGCAATAATAGCCAAACTTTTTGCATATCATTATCGTAAAAAATACCCTAAAATAGTGTGATATTATTTTAGGGCCATCAGGGTATACGTTTTTAATGTTCGTATCAAAAGAAAAATTCACACTGTTCTTATTTCTCATTAAATAATATCTACTAGAGACAGATTATATCAGATTATATATGTCCAGTATAATTTATTTTACTTTAATCCTGGATATATGGAGATATATGCAGTGCATTATAAGTATCATGACATGTTGAATCATTGACTTCTGTTACAATCTGTTGAAAATCTCAATTAGGGGCGTGTCATATAATTTCTCCCAATTTAAACAATTTAAACTGGTTAAACTAATTTAAACTACTTGTAAAATGTAAACAATTTTCTCACCCATTCAGCTCCTACTCAGCTGTATATCCCCCAATCACTAGTGATAAAACAATACAAGGCTAGTGAAGACTAACACATGCCTCCTCCGACACATGTGAAATCAGACTCCGCCTCTTTTTGAGCTGCTGCTGATGTAGCATTTCCGAGTAGCATCACAGCGCTAACGCTCGGAGGAAAGCGCAGCGACTCGGTTCTGATACATCAGCTCACAGACGCAGCCTTGTGCTGATCCACATCACCCTAGGAGTGATGAGGGGAAAGAAAGAGCGCCATCTACTGTACCCACCCAGAGAGAGCAAGGCCAATTGTGCTCTCTCAGGGCTCTGGCAGCTAACGGCAAGCTGTATGACCGGGATTCGAACCAGCAATCTCCCGATCATAGTGACAGCACTTCTTTTTCTTTGCATTATATACATCCATTACAGTAGTAGTATGTTCTTGATTTTTTTTTTATCACATGTTTGGTCATTTTGTTATTATTTTAGGGCCATATATCACCCAACCATAGTGGATAGTTTTAGCCAAAATTGTCATTTGACAGAAATATGGTTGAGCTAGAGTTGCAAAAATGTAGAACTGTTCATAATGATCTTTTTAGTTCTGTTTTAAATGTATATTTTAATTTTCTACAATTTTTTTAATTACCATTATATTTTTAAGCCTAAGCTTTACCTCTTTAAGTTCAGTATGGAGATAATATGAGAAGTATAAAGTGAATTTAATATTATTAATATTATTGAAGTGTCTTCAGTTCCCTTAAAAATGCCACAGTGTGATGGTTCTGATGTCACAAATATTAAAGGTTACTTTCTTAAAGGGGCGGTGTTAGATTCCCTTTAATATGACAGGGTGGACAGGGAAAACTTGGACACATTTTAAAAAGCATGATATTTCTATGAAAATGGTTAAGTTAATAATTAAAATGTCTAAAATCTTTAAAACGTTGGGAATCACAAATTTTTAATTAATAGTTCAACTTAACATTGCAACATTCAGCACTGTGGATATAACAAAACAAAGAAAACCCACATTAAAGAATTTACTGTAAAAAGTGTAAAAAAAAAAAAAAAAAAAAAGTTATGTAAAGTAATGATTAACGAAATTCCTATATGTGTAATAGTGCTCTGCGATATGATGATAAATATCGTGGGGGACGATAGAAAAGTGTCTATCGTGCTACTTACCCTCTAGCGTCTCTATCATTTCTACAGTAATTTCATTATTCATGCAAATATATATATATATATACATATATATATATATATATATATATATATATATATATATGTATATATATATTGTGGTAGGCCCCTGGGGTTAGGGGCGTGACCACTGTGACCCGGAAGGAGGAAGCTCACAGAAATACACAGACACGGGGAGTAAATGAACTCAAAATATACCTTTATTTTCTTTTAACGCCCTCCACCACACCCAGAAACAAACTTAAAAGAACATAGCTCGGCCCAATGGGGCTCTAGAGTCTATAAACCACTTCGGGGTCGTTTTAAAGGTCCGTGCGGCCTCAGCTCACTCCTCCCAAGTCCAAGTCTCTCCCGAGTGTGAGCTGAGGCAGAGTTTTTATGCCTGTCCCAGCTGGCGGCTTAATCAGTCCTGAATGCACACCGGCTGGGACAGACATGGCTGTGAGTTCCAGCGTGGGGCGGACCCACGGTTCCCCCGCCTCCTCATGCCACAATATATATATATATATATATATATATATATATATATATATATATATATATATATATATATATATATATATATGTGTGTATTGGTGTGGTCACTTTGCATAAACTTGGTTTATATATTAAGTGATAATAAAGTAATCTTCGCAAAAAATCATGTTTGCGACATGATGCGGCTTTACGTTATTTGACGGACACTTTAAAAAATGTTAATTGAGTTTGATAACTTAATTTAAATACCTGTAAAATTTTGAAAAAGCAACATATTGTGAAAGTTTAATGTCACTTTAAAAGTTGGAAAAAAAGGAAGCAATGATATTATTTTGTCATATTTTTCGAAGAATAACTAAAAACATACTCAAATGTGGTATATCATGATATATATCTTTATCCTAATATAAAAATTCCATATTGTGATATATGATTTTTCCCATATCGCCCAGCACTAATGTGTCTTGATGTTTTTATTGATTTCCTTATTGTTACACAGTGTTTGTATAAAATTTAAACACAAAAGACACGTCATGCTGATTCTGACCTGCTGAACTTTTTAATTCTAATTTTCACACATTCGCTCAGTACTCTATTCTACTATACTTGTTTATACTAAACGGCGCAGACAAAGGTCAGCTGAAGACGATCTGCGGTGAACAACAGTCTCTTACTCACAGAAACAAGATAGCGTTCAGTGAAACACAAGGCCAGAGCTTTTTAATTACCACACCAACAAAGGCTAATTCAGTCTCCAGTTCATTTGCATGTGTAAAGGAGAAAGTCAGTGTATTCCACTGCAGCTTAGACTGAACAGAGGTGTGTAAAGTCTGGCTGCAGCTGGAGATGTGAGATCATATTTTTATAGTCGTCACAATAAGAGTTTCTGTATTAAAACACATTTGTATGGGATGTGATTGCAGAACGGATGTCCAATTACAGTATTAACCTTTATTCTCATCTACAAACCTGTAAATCACTTTGTATTAATAAACAATGACTATAAAACACACAGAAGCTGTCTTTCTATTTATTTCAGTTCTATAGAAATTCAAAGTCAAATTGTACTACTATGAGAGTACTAGGGGTGGGCGATATGGCCCTAATATCACGATATTTCATGGTATTTTCGCGATAACAATACTCTTTGTGATATGACAAAACTCTTTTTAAAAATACAATACAATTTCAAAAATACACTATACACTGCAAGAAAATAAAAAAAAAAACAATTACTATTACATACAGTATAATACTGCACACCCCTAACTGAGATATTAAAAAATACAAGAATTTTACCAGATTTGTAACAGAAGTTAATGATCCAGAATGTACTGCATAGATCTCCATATATCCAGGATTAAAGTAAAATAAATGATACTGGACAGATATGTTCTGTCTCTAGTAGATATATAATGGTGAAATTAGATGGGTGATATGGCACGATATTTTAGGGTATAATATTGTTCACGATATTTTAAAATGTTCGCGATATTATCGTGTACGATACGATATGGCACACCCCTAGAGTACCATCATGTGCAACAGGGGTCGGCAATAGGAAACATCTGGCCTGTGAGGTTGTTTAAACTGTAATATAATGAAAGGTAATTAAAAATAAATAAATAAATAAAATGCTTCTCTGGTGAGCTTTTGTTTACAATCCTCCCCTGTCTCCCTCTCTCTCTGTTGCGCTCAGCATGACTTTAGTTTCTGCCCGCTCTCGTTTTCTCCCCCTGTTTTTGGGCTCCCGATCTCATTATAAGTGCTTTTTTTCCCGGCTGTGTCCCAATTCACTAGCGTGGGCAGTGGTAGTGTATTGGATTGCGACCCTGACAACACGGGTTCGATCCTGCGTGAGGAGCGGTGTGTTTATTTATTTATTTATTTATTTCCTTTTTTCTTGGGTTTACCTGCTTTGAGATCAACTGTTCTGCAATTGGGTTCAACAACCCTCTGGGCTGGAGAGCTACTAGTCTGTAGCACTCCATCCCATTACACATTTTCCTTCTTTTTTTTTTTTTTGTGGCCACGTAATGGCTTGGAAAATATCTGGCCCAAACTTAATTGCCGACCCAATAGAACAAGCTTGTGTCTCAGACTGCCTTCATTGAGTTTACAGTGCTGTCTAAAGGAGCAGAAGCGAAGCAAAGCATTTTTCCACTAGATTCTCAGTTTGTCTAGTTTGTCCAGTAAGTGTAATGTCTTACCAGTAAAAGATCTTGCAGATCATGTAGTTTATTACCAAACCCTTTACATTTCCAATAAATCACACAGTATTGTAAGGCGCATTATCAATGAACGTCTATTTTTTATTCTATTTTAATACTTAAGGTGTACCAGATTATAAGGCGCATGCTAAACGACACTTGTAAGGATGCTACATCGAAGTGAGCAAGGGTGTCGCCATGTTTCCCTTCTAATGAGGAAGCTGGGGGAAGCGCCTAAGTAAACAAAACTGTAATTCTTAAAACAAAAAAAAAAACTTTCAAAGTCAAACGAGTGCTGGATGTTAATCTACACAGACTTCTATTCTAAAAAAGGTTTATTTAGGTGAGTAAATCGCTTTCGTTCATTTACAGTAAGTTTAGATTTCCAATATTTCGTGTAGCAGTGAGTTTTTTAGTGAAGTTTCTCTAGCACTATAAGGCTGGGTGCAGCAGCATTAGCATTAGCATCAGCCGCTAACCGCAGCAATAGCAGGACGTAAATGCCATCCGAGGTGCTACAAGATAGCGATTTGTCCTACGTAGCTTGTTTTAATGAGGCAAACACACAAACTACGGCTCTGAACAGTGGAAGAGCTAGAGCCGCAGTTACGTAGCAGCTAATGCTAATGCTGCTGCACCCAGCCTTAGTGCTGGAGAAACTTCACTAAAAGAAAACTCACCCTTATAACTCTGTACTTCAGCGGAGTGGCTTTACTGCTCCTTAAAACCTGACTGGTAGAATTCATACATAAGGAGCACTGGATTATAAGGCACACTCTCGATCTTGCGGAAAATTAAAGGATTTTAAGCGCACCTATAGTCTGAAAAATACGGTAATTGTAGGATAAGAAAGTCAAAAGTTTACATACAGCAAAAAATCTATTTCTTGGTTTGAGAGAGGTTTCTGGCCTCTGCAGAGGAACATCAAGATTCATACTGTACTATACTATAATATACTATACTATACTATACTATACTTTACTACAGTACAATCACTCACAACATGTTTACACGCTCAAATCGTCTCTAATCACAATTGTCCTTGAAGGCAGGGATTCCACTGAATTCCTTGAATATTTCTTTCTCTTTTCCCTCCAACTCCTTTCTTTGAAGGCCAAGAAAAGGAGGAGGAGCCCCGAGAACAACAACAACAAAAAAAGAGCGAAAGAATGGATCCTCTCTTCCCTCCTGGTCCTGAGATATCAGAGTCACAGTGAAAGCCACAGAAAGATTCATTTATCTTTAATAAACGCTGATACGCTAAAAAGGAGGCCCTGCAAGCCTGTGAAAAGGAGCTGGCCAGCTTGGTGGGATCCCACCATGAGGCAGAACGGAGGGAGAGAAAAGAGATAGAGGGGGAAAAAAGAGCCTGAGAAAAGAGGGGGCACAGAGTGCACATACACACACACACACACTCTTAACGAGAAAGAGTTTGGGAAAAAGTGAGACAGGAAAAACTGTTCAAAAACAGTATACATTATTATATATTTTTCATTTTGCCTTGGGACAGAAGCATTATTATACTATAGTGCACTAAAGTGTTCTTGTAGCCACTTTATTATTAATCAGTATATTTAAAGAGAGCTAAAATAGAACAACCTTTTTTGTTCTTATTATACTTTAATTTTATACTTTAATACAAAATTTAAATTTTGCTAAGTGTACTTAACTGTACTAAAATGGAACTATTTTAAATATATACTTAAGTAACATTTAAACATAATACTATTTCATGTATGAAGCCCCATATTTTAAATATGCTCACAGTAAAGTATTACAACTGTATCACTATTATTATTATTATACACCATGTATATTAAGAATGTACTAAGAATTGAGGTTAAATATATGTGATTTATTTACATTAGAGTACAAATATGCTTCTTGTTTCTGTTTCGGCCTGTCACGATAATTCCAGAATTTGTTTATTGTGCAATATACAGACTTGTACACAGTAATTATGTCCCATTTAGGGGTGGGCGATATGGCTTTAAAATAATATCACAATATTTCAGGGTATTTTTGCGATAACGATATACTTGGCTATATAGGAAAACAGGAATAATTCGTTCATTTCAGGAATATAGTATAATAGTATAACAGTATAATCATAATGTGGCAAAATAAATAATATAGCATAAAAAATATAATGCAGCAAATAATATTGCAGAATATTTAGTGCATGCATATAAACTGCAAACTAAAACAATTATACAATAAATACACCTAAAGCTTCACAGTAAATAATAGACTACTTTTAAGACAGAACAGCCCTATTATCACGATATGGATTTTTAATATCATGATATTTCTGTGTCACGATATATTGTATACGATATAATATTGCTCACCCCTAGTCCCATTATGTTTTTCTTAGCACTTTAGAGAAGAGCACTTTACTGTGAATGCCCCAAATGTTGACTAGGATATTAAATGTTTAGGATATTTTTTAAAAAGTTTTATTGCGATTCGAATGTCTGAATATTCTTAAGAATTAAAAGTTTACATTACTCTATGAAAATGTAATATCATGATATTAAAGTGTCATGGCAGTTTACTGCATTTTTTTGGGACAATATATCATCCACACAAAAATAGATATGGTGACAGGTCTAGGCAACAGGTAAAGTAACAGGATTGTAAACAGGCCTGCAAAACTGCATTTGAGCATTTTTCACCCCAACTCTAAAGTTATGCACTATGCACTAGAATACAACAACAGATAAAAAAGCAGATCTCAATGTTTTTACCCCAATTAAATCACATATACAGTATACATCAAATAGCATTTTCAAATCTTAGTAAATGTACTACGATTAGAGATGCACCCTAAGGGTTTTTGTCTAAAGGTAGAGATATACTTGCTGTTAACTACGCGTTCGCGTACACATCATGGCTGCTTCGCGTATCCTGCGTCTGTTTGGAGCGTAGGTCATGCACGTCCTGCAAAAATTAATGCGAAGCATGCGCGAGGTGCAATACACACAAAACCGCTAGGGGCAGTGTAGCCGCTAACCAGCATGTTTGTACCGTTCAAATCAGAAAGCCCTTTGCCATGTTTACATTGTGTAAATCCCGAAGCCCTTTCTACGTTCTGCCCTCTAGTGGAAGCCTCCAGTTCCACGTGTTGCACATAGGCTAACATGTTGTCAGTCACATTCACAATGCAGCCGGTTGTCTACGCAAACGCATGGGCAAACAGTATGTTTGGGCAAGTATGTTTCTACCCTAAGGGTGAGTTTTTAGTAAAGTTTCTCCAGCACTAAGGCTGGGTGCAGCAGCATTAGCATTAGCCGCTAACCGCAGTGCTATCAGGATGTAAATGCTACCTGATAGTGCTAGTCTGAGGAACCCTGAGTGTTCCGGTAAACCAGGGCGCTAACAGCTAGCGATTCTTCTCATGTAGCTTGTTTTAACACGCTACAGACTACAGTCCGATATACTCGTCCCTGAACGGTGAAAGAGCTAGCGCTCTGGTTAGCGGCTAATGCTAATGCTAATGCTGCTGCATCCAGCCTTAGTGCTGGAGAAACTTCACTGAAAACTCACCCTAATAACACCTAACTGGTAGAATTCTTATATAAGGTGCACCGGATTATAAGGCGCACTGTCGACTTTTGGGAAAGAATTTTAAGTGCGCTTTGATAGTCTGAAAAATACTTTAATAATTTAAGACAACACTCCTCGTACTTCCTGCTGCCTGAGGATCGTTGTGGTTCCTCATGTTCCCAGCCCCCTCCACCTCCACCTCCACCCCCTCCTGATCCTGACCCAGTCACCACCTCCTCCCTGCCCCCCTTTCTTCTGGCAGATGCCATCCATCACTGTCTCCCGGCGTCTCATTCATCCCGGTGACCCCCGCGTGGTGAGCGGCGTGGCGGTGTCGGGAAACCCTGTTCCTCAGGATTTAGGAGCCCCTCAGCTGGGCGAGCGCGAGAGGCAGGAGCGCTGCTAATTAGGAGGAACTCTGGAAGAAAGATGGCTGTGTAATTCTCTCCTCTCCACGTCCGCTCTCGCGCTAACGTGACAAGCGGCCATTCCTCACGGCCGACACGCCCCTCGCCTCCCACAACAAACAAGCAGGTCAGCGGGGGAACCGAGCTGCTCGTCTTTAAAGCACCGGTATCTACAGCCGTTCTCAGGCACAAACACACACTCACTTTAACCCAGGATTAAGAGGCTGTTTCTCCACACTCTGCAGTAATCGAGTTGTGCTGTACTGTTTTAATATAGGTACATTACTGGAGTTACATACAGTTAATTACGTAATGACTGAGAGGGGAAAGCGTATATACAGCATATTATATATTTAGACTTACCTGGACTTTACTTTATTTTACTGACGTGCTGCTATGCTTGATTTTGCACACTATAAAATCATGACAACTCAAAGAACGATTGAGATTAGGGCTGAATGATAAGAATCACAGCAGTGCTGTATGGCACATTGTTGGGGCTGCTCAGTCACAGAAAGCTGCAGTACATCGTTCAACCTTTAGATGGAACTCCAGTGCTGGAGCACAGTTGCAGCTATTTGCTTATTAGCAGCCAATCAGGGCTACAGACTTGGCTCAGCACAATCAAGCCGAAGTTCAGTATTTTACTCTGTTTCTTGTAGAATGTGTAAGATTAACGCACCTTACGATGGAAAGAGAACAGATTTTATCTCCACTAACTGGATTTTACAGCTCTCTATTGTGCAGTGTTCAACCTATACAGTGAGTAGCAGAGCTAACAAACACCACTAACCACACAAACCAGCAAACACTGCAGACCACACTGAACAAATCCCGCTCAAAACTGAAACTAATGTACACAATCTCTTATATTTTCAGTCTTTGTTCAAAGATGGCCTTTAATTTTAGCTAATATCTCCCTGGCTTACCAGACCTCTCAGGGTTCCTCAGCCTAGTGCTGTTTAGGGTGGCATTTACTGTTAGCCAACAATGCTAATGCTGCTGCACCTAGCCTTAGTGGAAATCTGGAAATCTAAGCTTACTGTAAATACACATAAGCATCTTACTCACCCAAATAAACAGACTTTAGGAGTGAAATTTGTGTAGATTAACATTCAGCACTCGTTTGACTTTAAAAGAAAATGTTTTTTTTAAGAATTACAGTTTTGTTTACTTAGCTTAGCATTACTTAACTCAGTTAGCCCAACCACCACCACCCAGCGGCAAGACCTGTAAAATTAGAGGGAAAATATGGCGACACCCCTGTGTCTTACTAGTGTCACTATGTGTATGTGTAGTTTATCTTCCTCAGGAACACAGATGCTGTGAAGAAAATGATCATAGAAAATTGTAATTGTAGGAGTATTGTGTATTGTATCATGAGTTTCTCTTTTGCTGTGTCCGGGTAGTTTTTCCTCAGTTCTTGCTGGTCAGGAAGGGTAATATTAGCAGATACAGATAAACTAGTCAGTAGAGAAGAGGACACTGAAATGATGGAGGGTTCAGAGGACAGTGACCGGGTCATGTGTGGTGTGAATCTCTCTAAATCCTTGAGTCATTATAATCCCTCTCTTATCCAAACGTCCACAGTTCTTTACGACGCTAGAGATACAGCAGCAGCTCTGACATGCTTTATGTTTTACACTGAGCTCCTTTCATTAGCAGATAGAGACATTAGTGTGGTGCAGTCAGTGCTGAGGATAAAGCTGCGTCCAAAACGGCTCCCTGTTACAGAAACAGATAGAGGTCTTTATACAGCGTAACACTGGAGCATCAAATCTCCAGACCTTTTTCTAGCCACGTCACTTTACAGCAAACATTACACCTAATATTTAAACTAATATTTCAATAGACAAGAGACCATAACTGTGATTTCTGATAGAGTCGCTTGTCCGTTTGCATGGACAATTCCAGCCAGACGCCGCCGGTCACCATCACTACCACCCGCTGCACTCCTCTACTGTTCACTGTGGTTGGTATTATTAGCCTATTAGCCTATTAGCGCTTTTCCACCAGCGTGGAACCAGCACTGTTCTGGTTTTCAAACCTAATTTTGAACCGTCCGCCGGTTTTATCTCATTTTCTCCTTAATTTACAAGGCCAATAACCCAATCCACTTATTAGGACTCACTTACACCTATCACTAGCGATGCTCCAATACCAGGAGGGTGAAGGCTAGCACACGCCTCCTTCGATACATGTGAAGTCAGACTTCGCCTTTTTTTGAACTGCTGCTGATGCAGCACTGCTGAGTAGCACCACAGCGGCTCGGTTCTGATACATCAGCTCACAGACGCAGCCTTGTGCTGATCCACATCACCCTAGGAGTGATGAGGGGAAAGAACAACATCTACTGTACTGTACCCACCCAGAGAGAGAGCAAGGACAACTGGGCTCTAAGAGCTATTTGGCAGGTGATGGCAAGCTGCATGAACGGGATTTGAACCAGTGATCTCCTGATCATAGTGGCAGTGTCTTAGTCTGCTGGACCACCGTTTCTGCTTCACAAACATAATTTATTTCCACTAACAAAAGTAGGTTCTGGAACCAGGGACATTCATTCACAGCAGGAACCGAAGAATACCGGGTTCTTTAGCGAGAACCATATTCACTGCCACTGTGCAACACCCTCTGTTGATGACGTACGATGTGACGTTTTGACGGTTCCACTAAAACTGGTGGAAACATGAGTTGGTTCACTGAAAAGCATCAGGGTTCTTATAAGCTCGAATGGAATGGATTTCTTTTAGTGGAAAAGTGCTATATGAGGTATTCCCGGTAAACACCTGACACCAATTCTTGTGTAGCCATTGTTCAGCCTCGCTCACAAGATACCACCTCACATCTTATACAGGTGTGGGAACTCCCAAGCTCTCCCATGAGGTACCACTGCTGGTTCTTCTTTATCATTTTTGATTCTGACATTGTGGTGCATCTCTCTTCACGCAGTTTTCAAAATGCTTGTCTTGTACCTACCTTGCAACATTGTAGCAACCATCCAGCATGCACTCTGCAAAATCATTAATCACCTGGAATATCACAGCAACCACCCAGCTAACACTTCTAGGGTACCACAGAAACTGCTTAGCAACTACCAAGCAACACCATAGCAACCACCTGAAATACGATTACAACCACTGTGTAGCACTGTGGAAACCATTCAGCAGCCACTTAGCAACATCACATCAACCACCTGAGATACCATAGCAGCCATCTAGGATACCACAGAAAGTGCTTAGCAACCACCTAGCAACATCACAGGGCCACCTTAAATGCGATTGAAGTCACTGTGCAACACTGTAGCAAGCATCCAGCAGGCACTCATATGATCACAACCACTGTGCAACATTGTAGCAACCAGTAACCATGCAGCAGCTACTTAGCAACATCACATCAACCACCTGAGATACCATAGTGGCCATTTAGGATACCACAGAAACTGCATAGCAACCACACAGCAAAATCATAGCAACCACCTGAAATATGATCACACTCACCATGCAACACTGTAGCAAGCATCCAGCAGGCACTCATATGATCACATTGTAGCAACCAGCAACCATCCAGCAGGCACTGAGCAACATCACATCAACCACCTGAGACACCATAGTGGCCATCTAGGATACCACAGAAACTGCATAGCAACCACATAGCACAATCATAGCAACCGCCTCAAACACGATCACAGTCACCATGCAACACTGTAGCAAGCATCCAGCAGGCACTAAGCAACATCACAGCAATCACCTGAGATACCATAGTAGCCATCTGCTTAGCAACACCCTAGCAACACTTAACCAACCACTATGAAACATCATAGCAATATCCTACAATATGATCAAAGTTACCATGCAACAATGTAGCAGAGCACATATAGAATTGCAACAAGCTACCAACCACTAAGCAACACCATGGTAACCACTGTGAACAGCGTAGCAACCAGCTACCCTTTTTTAGCTATGAGAATCAGTGTATATTAGTTCCAGTATGAACTGTTCTTTACACAAAGCAAGCGAACCGCTATAAATCACTATCAGCACCATCATCCCGGCTCCTGTTGTTGTTCACGTCCTGCAGTTTAAAATAATCATAACGTATTAAATACGAGCTGCACCCATCGCTCGTCCCGGGTTAGAGCTGTATGGGACAGGGGACTTTATTAAAGCGAGGATGCAGAAAGTGCTTTATTACACTTCATTAATATCTGCCTGCAGCTTTATACAGAACGGCTGATAAATAAAGATAAAAAGTGACAGCAGCTCCACTGAGGAGGATTAGTCCTAGTCTGCAGCAGACGACTCATAAAAGCTCCTCACTGAGCTCAAGGTTTCATTCTTCATTAGTTTAGATTAGGGGTGGGACAATATATTGATATATTGATATTCGATTTATCATATCGTTTCAATCGGATTGATACGTGGCGTCAAATATCGATATTCTTTTTAAACATAGGCGCTCTGAACTCCCAAAACTTACTGGGATAAGTGGGATCTAACCACAGAGTACAACACTGCTACCTAGTGGGCTGGGTTTAAACATTAAAGGTTGTGAATTACAACTTCAGTGTAAGTAACTATAGGTTTACATAGGATCTCCGGTGGATTTGGCATTTTACAAAGACTCTAAGACTAGATCAATGGCTGAACTGCACTTAGCAGGGCATTATTACACATGTTGTAAAGCAACATATAACATTGCAAAGACTGTTATTAGTGTAAAAATGTCTTTATTTCAAAGCGTTTCTAACTGTTGTCCGCCTCGCTGCCTCCTGGTGTCGCAGTGCTGTTAGCCAATCAGAGAGGATATGTTTGATGTATGAATATTCATGAGCATGAGCAGAAATCCTATTGTTTTTCCTCGCTCCACTCCTCCACCGGACTAAAGCAGCGTTATACCCAATCACCGAAGCACTTTTTTTCACCAAAACCAGCTCACATGACATTTATTCATACTAGAGACACAATTAGACATTTAAAAATTAATAAAAAAACGATGGAATAAGACCTTTAAATAACACTAAATAAACCACTTCTGACACCAATCTTTACATCTAAACTAATCATTAGAAATTGGTACTGTGTTTTTAAACTGAAACAGAACTTTATACAGAACAAAATATTGCGATACTTATCGATATCAACATGTTCTTACACCCCGAGTAAACTGAGAGCACAGCTGCTTAGTAAGTATCTGCTGTTTGTTCAACTCCTCACTGAGAACAGTCTCCACTGCTCTTCAATCCAGCATCGTTTGCTAACATGCAAATATCAGTCTGTGAATTCTCCTCTCTCCATCCGGCTCGTTTCCTGTCAGACCCGTCAATCAACAGCTCTGCTGTTTGTTCTTCTCCATGTAAATCAGCAGAACCAGAACCAGAACCAACGTACACTTCAATCACTCCACACGGAACCAACAAACCTTCAGTTTCTATAATGGGGAATATTATGCGAAAGTCAATTTTTGCGTAGTTTAGTTTTTCTACTCTTCAACCTGCATAGAACCTCCCAGAGCTCCACCCACAAAATTAAAGAAAGTTTGCTAGTTGAGAACCTCACAGACAGTACACAGCAGGATTAGCAAGCAGACTTCTTCTGAGGGAGGAATCTAGATCTACTGTCAGCAGGCAACTCAGCAAATTAGGGAGATTTTACAACTTTCAAATAATGATTTCTGTGCTTTTATCGCAATAAAGAATGAATTAGCTTGTTTGTGTTTTGCTGTATAGCACAAGCTAACACTAACATGTGGTAAACACTCAGTTAAAACATGGGGCGTGGCAAGCTCACAGCTTATTTGCATAAAAGCCTTTAAACGGCTCATTCTAAAAAGGGTGAGATCTGTTTATGTGAGGGTGATTTTTTTGTAAAAACCTTCACAAACATGTTTTGTATGGAACACAGACCTTTTCCAACTTGTGTAAAATTAGTGTAATATGTCTTCTTTAAAGAAATTGAGTAATTCATATTTTATTTAAATTAATTTAATAATCAATGAACATAATTAGCTACTATTTGAGTAATGACAGTGCTATAACCTAATTATGTAAAAAATCAATTAACATAATTAGCTAGTATTTGAGTTATGACAGTATTACAACAAAATTATTTCAATAATCAATTAACATAATTAGCATTAGCTAGAATTTGAGTTATAAAAGTGTTACAACTCAATTATATCAATAATCAATTAACATAATTAGCAAGTATTTGAGTTATGACAGTGTTACAATTTAATTATTTCAATAATCAATTACCATAATTAGCTAATGGTGGAGTTATGACAGTGTTAAACATTCATTATTTCAATAATCAATTAACATAATTAGCTAGTATTTAAGTTATGAAAGTATTACAACTCAATTAATTTAATAATCAATGAATATTATTACCATAATTAGCTAGTATTTGAGTTATGACAGTGTTACAACTCAATTATTTCAAATCAATAATCAATTAGCATAATTGCTAGTATTTAAGTTATGGCAGTGTTACAACTCAATTATTTCAATAACCAATTAATATATTAAATTATGATTTATATATTATTATTTACACTATAACTGCTATACTGTGCTAACAGCAGTCTGATCTAGCAGTCAGTCTACAGCAGCTTAAGGCATGTGTGTACAGGAAAGCAGACAGGGCGAGTGTGTGTGTGTGTGTGTGTGTGTGTGTTTACAGCACAGATCACCCAATTAAAGCAGCGTGTGTGACGGCGGCGTTTTGTTCAGATCAGAAGTGAAACCTGAGCGAGGGTCTCGGGGAGTTTCAGTCTGAGAGCTGCTTCACCTGCAGCTTCTGTTCTATAATATAACTCTACTCAACTCAATACAGCAACTCAACTCTACAGTTGAGTGATGGTTTGGAGAGGCATGTCATCTGCTGGTGTTGATCCACTGTGTTTTATTATCAAGTCTAAAGTCAGTGCAGTTTTGTTTTCCCACAGAATCTTACAGCACTTCATGCTTCCCTCTGCTACTGACAACTTTTATGGAGATGTGGATTTCATTTTCCAGCAGGACTTGACACACTGCCCACACTGACAAAAGTATCAATTGGTCTTATATAATATTCACATTTTCTCAGATACTGATTTTGGGTTTCTAATAAACGATTAAAATAGATCACTCTGTGTGAGATACATCTGTATAATATGAGTTTCACATTGTGAGCTGAATTACTGAAAAAAGTAACTTTTAAATGATAAGATCATTTTTTTTGTTTTTGCGATGCACTAGTATATATACCAGTATACTGTGATATATATATATTAAATAGTAATTCCTATATTTTGACAGCCCTGATTAAAAGATTACCAAACTCTGAATTCTGCAGCAAATTTGGGTGGAATTTCCCTTTAAATATATCCAATTGGATCTTATAGTTATTAAAGGAGATCCAGCAGATCCAGCAGCAGTGAGTGACGGTGCAGGTGTGTAAGTAAGTGTTTGCTGGTGGCTTGCTGAGAGGGTGTCAGACACAGGCTGGCATAAATAAATGCCACCTTCCTTCTGAGAATGCATCAGTGCATGCATGATTTGATGCATGCATGCCAGACAGTCAGAGCAATGCATGCAGGTGAGGGATGCACTTTGTGTGCATGCATGCAACTCTTTGTGCATGCATGCAACACAGACACACACACACACACACTCTGTGCATGCATGCAACACACACACACACACGCACGCTCACGCACATATACACACGCTCGCACGCTCGCGCGCACTGTTCAACTCCGCCGTATCGTGAATCGCGAACCGCTGCTCTAACCCACCACAACAAAACAGCAAAACCCCGCGAGCGCAAAACACAGCGCAGAAATAAAGAAGTGCACTCACCTGCAGCCCCCAGTCTGTACAGTCCTCTATCGCTCTATCACTCTCTCTCTCTCCCTCTATCACTCTCTCTCTCTACACTCCTCTCTCCGCCATCTTCCAGCCCTGTTTGTTTAAATGAGAAACACTCCCCGAGAGCACGCAGCCAGCTTGTACACCGCTCGCGCGCGCGGCGCACTCTGGGTAATGTAGTCCACGCCCCTATACTCCTGCACGCGGGCTGTGGCGCGGAGGACTACATTTACATGCACACGCGTCACGCCCAGCGCGAGCGAGCGAGAGAGAGAGAGAGAGAGAGAGAGCGAGCGAGCGCGCGCCCTGTGTGCAGACGGCCGGCTGGCGGAGACATGCACCCGGTTTATTTATAGTGCAGCCGAGCTGATGGGCAGCGCGAGCCCCAGCGCGCGCTCACTATCAACACACTGCGCACGCAGACACAGAGCGCAGAGCGCGCGCTAACTAGCGTTAACTAACTAACTTATTAAATAACTAATTAACTAATTAACTAACTTACTACACACCTGTTCAGTGTACAGCTCATACACTGGAGGATCTGCGCTGAGAACAGAGGAATAATATATTATAAATATATAAATTCATCTGAATTATGGAAAAATTCTATAATCTATATTTATTGTAGCTATAAAATAAAAAATGATAAATCTAGTAAATTAGTAAATATTACCAATTTTTCCATGTAGACTGACGTGTTCAAAAGCACAGACAAGTTATATGATGATGATCAATTATTATTACTATTATAATATAAACAGGTATCAATAAACACACAGTTCTGGAAAAAAATAAGAGAGCACTTTAGTTTCTGAATCAGTTTCTCTGATTTTGCTATTTATAGGTTTATGTTTGAGAAGAAAATAAACATTGTTGTTTTATTCTATAAACTACAGACAACATTTCTCCCAAATTCCAATAAAAAATGTGGTCAACGACTGTTGGATGCCCTACAGTCAGTGTAATGCTCCTCAGTTACATTTTCTGACTGTGCAAAAAAAAGTGTAAAACTTAATTATATCAATAATGTCATAAAGAAGAAATATTTTGCATTGTTGCCCCCTACAGTGAATTTCAGAGAAAGGTCAGTGTAATGTTTAGCAGCTTAATTTTCTAAATGTTAAACTAAATTTGAAAATATAAAACTGAGTGTAGAACTGAATTATTTATTTTTTCTCTTTGGAACAGTGAAGAAGAAGAATTGGGGTTTCATCCAATTGTCTAGTTTTTTTTATTTTAGTATTTCACAAACAGAATTTTAAGGAAAGAAAAATTAGTTCTAAAATGAGTTTCTATCTTGTAACTTAAATATAATTTTACTTTTGTTACAAGATGCAAAAACAGAGAAATAAAAAAAGGATACATTTTTTAATTTTTCACAAAATTCCAATTGTGATGGAGAAGAGCTGAAAATTAAAAACGGGAAAATTTATGAAAAGTCTTTATTTATTATGCACTACACTAAATATGAAATAATGAAACTTATGAAATAATGAGTTTCTACATTACATCTTGTTTCTCATAATCTGGATTAGAACATTAGTCAAATATTCACTATTCACTGTATACCTGTAACTCTACCTCTTCACTACTTTACTTTAACTGATGCTCTCAAACACTTTATTAAGAGACAAGAAATTCAAGTAATTAACTCTTGATGAGTTCAGCACAGCTGTTAACTGAAAGCCTGAATTCCAGGTTACTCTACCTTATAAAACTGACTGAGAAAATCAAAGCCAAGATAATCAAATAATCAAAAACACTGAATTTAAGACCATTTATGTGTGTCCAAACTTTTGTCTGGTATTTTTTGATGCGAGAGGAGAAACTTTAGCATGGAATCGTCTTCAATCCATCAGACTGAAGTTTTTTCAGCTTTCATAAGTGTTTCAATGCCCAGAGGCGTAAAGAGCAGCTCAAGCTTCCCAGCTAAACCGTTCAGACTGGAAAAAGAGAGTTGGTGCTTTCAAGCTCAGAAATAATCAATGCAGTGGAGATGAGCGGAGTGGAGATTGGAGGTTTTTTCCCTCAGCTGACCTGCAGAACTGGATGAATCAGGGTCAGGAATATTTTATGACTTTTAAGTGGAGTTGGTCCATCAATGTGGGACTTACATTAATACAAATGTACAAAATTATCACTTTTAATAGAAACCAAAGTAAAAAGATTTGATTTCAAGCTATTTTAAAGCATTTCTATTGGTCCATTCATCATGAAATTCTTATAAAATATAAAGAAAAAATACAGGTGCATCTCAAAAAATTTGAATTTCATTAAGAAAAGTTACTTTATTTCAATTATTCAGTTTAAAATGTGAAACTCATATATTATATAGATGTATTACACACTTAGTGATCTATTTTAAGTGTTTTTAAGCCAATGAAAACCCCAAAATCAGTGTCTTAGACGATTATTAGAAAATTTTATATAAGACCAATTGAAACTTTTGGTTCGCAGTGTGGGCAGTGTGCCAAGTCCTGCTGGAAAATGAAATCCACATCTCCATAAAAGTTGTCAGTAGCAGAGGGAAGCTGTAAGATATGAAGTGCTGTAAGATTTTGTGGGAAAACAAAACTGCACTGACTTTAGACTTGATAATAAAACACAGTGGATCAACACCAGCAGATGACATGTCTCTCCAAACCATCACTGATTGGTGGAAACTTCACACTAGACCTCGAGCAGTTTGGACTGTGTGTCTCTCCACTCTTCCTCCAGACTCTGCTCCCTTGATTTACAAATGAATACTGTAAATAAGGTTATCGTCACAGTGCATAAATCGAGTAGCTGCTCCCATCTCAGTCATTAATGTGACTGCAGTACTGTGTGTTTATGGAGGAGCTGCTGGATAAATCAGCTTCTGGTCAAAAGTTTAGACATATAGTTTATACATTACTTAGCCACCACCTAGCAACACCATAACAACCACCATGGCAACACCTTAGCACCCTGGACACCAGCCAGGACTGTCCAGAGCAGCCAGCACTCCAGTCCTGTGTGTGTAAGGTACAGCTATTGGACAAAGCAGCTATTGGTCAAAGGTTTATACATATAGTTTATACATTACTTAGCCAACACCTAGCAACACCATAGCAACCACCACAAATACCATGGCAACACATTAGTACCCCGCACACCAGCAAGCGCTCCAGAACTGTGTTTGTATGGAGGAGCTGCTGGATAAACCAGCTATTGGTCAAAAGTTTAGACATATAGTTTATACATTACTTAGCCAACACCTAGCAACACCATAGCAACCACCACAAAAACCATGGCGACACCTTAGCACCCCGCACACCAGCAAGCGCTCCAGAACTGTGTTTGTATGGAGGAGCTGCTGGATAAACCAGCTACTGGTCAAAAGTTTAGACATATAGTTTATACATTACTTAGCCAACACCTAGCAAAACCATAGCAACCACCACAAATACCATGGCAACACCTTGGCATCTCGCACACCAGCCAGAACTTCAGTACTGTGTGTGTATGGAGGAGCTGCTGGATAAACCAGCTACTGGTCAAACGTTTAGACATATAGTTTATACATTACTTAGCCAACACCTAGCAAAACCATAGCAACCACCACAAAAAACATGGCAACACCTTGGCATCTCGCACACCAGCCAGCACTTCAGTACTGTGTGTGTGTATGGAGGAGCTGCTGGATAAACCAGCTACTGCTCAAAAGTTTGGACACCCCACATGTCCAGAGCAGCCAGCGCTCCAGTACAATGTGTCTATGGAGGAGCTGCTGGATAAACCAGGTACTGCTTAAAAGTTTAGACATATAGTTTATACATTACCTTTGCAACCACCTAGCAATCAGCCTCAAATCAGCAATGCAATCACACTCGCTGGTTCTGCAGGAACTTCAATCTAGTTTATACTGAGATTTCTAATCCTGTGTGAGTTATTAATACATTTTACATTTTTAGCGAATGAGGGTTATGTTGTATAACCTTTATTTGCGTGTTTTGCATTCATAAACTCAGCAGAGTGGAGCAGGGAGGCTCAGAAAGCCACGGTTCTGAAAGAAAACTGTGAAACTGGGGCTGTTCGCTGGTCGACTGCCTGAGGGAAGAGCTCGGAGATCCAGGCTGGATCTTAATGCTGGAGCCCATATGTGAGCTCCATATGCGAGTGGAGAGCCGGGTCACACCGCGGCCAAAACTGCCGGAGAGCGCCGCGCCTCGCCTCAGCCCCGGACGGCGCTGGCACCTTCCTCCAGCCGCCAGCAGAGCGCATGGCACCAAACTGGTTGCCATGGTGACGGTGGGCAAGGCGCACTAGTGGTGTTTCGGGAAGTTTGGAAGCGGCAAAAAGACACTGCAGAGAGGGAAAGAAGGAGATCAGCCATAACATTAAAACCACTGAAAGGTGGCATTAATGTTATGGACGTTTTTGATTTTCTGGTTCCAATGCAAAGCAAGGCTTTAGGCAGCGAGTGAACAGTCTGCTCTTGCTTAAAGTTGAAAATGAGCACGAGTAAGAATCCAAGACACATCAGGAAGGTCTTGTCTGTTTTTCACACCTGCACCTTTAAGATCAGCCTCGCCGGAGTTCTAATAGGCTGACTCCACCCCTCCTACACACCTGTGGGGGATCACCTGATTACCTGGACTATATATACTGGTTGTCTCACTGTCAACAGTCTCCAGTTACAAGATATTGCCACTCCTGTATCTTATCTACAGTTATACCACAGTATAACACAGTCTGACCCTGCAATGTGATTGGCTGAGAGGCGTTTTATGAGTGACATTATCAGCCGGTAATGCACTGTAACCGAAGCTCTCCATGCAGTACTCGAGGGCGGCACGGTGGCGCGGTGGGTAGCACTTCCGCCTCACAGCAAGACAGCCTGGGTTCGATTCCCGGCTGGGGCGACCCGGGTCTTTCTGTGTGGAGTTTGCACGTTCTCCCCGTGTCTGCGTGGGTTTCCTCCGGGTTCTCCGGTTTCCTCCCACAGTCCAAAGACGGCACGTTCAGGCTAATTGGAACTTGATTGAAATTGCCCCTTAGGTGTGAGTGTGTGAGTGAATGTGTCTGTGTGTCTGTCTGTGTCTGTCTGCCTTGCGATGGCTTAGATCGTAGAACCTTGTGATTAGACAGTACCTTTCCTGCCGCGAAATAGCCGACGAGCTGATGTGGCGTTAAACTCGACTACCCAACCCAACCCAACCCATGCAGTACTCTGCCACATACAGGTAACCTAGCATTGATGCAGCGCTTACAAACCAAATGCGATGTCATTATACACCTCTGGGAGGAGCTGGATCCCATACAGGCACAGTGCGGAAACGCTAAGCCATATCTCCAATAGGCGGCACAGATAAAGACGCGGTCCCACAAATTAATAAGACCAGCGATTAAAAAATATGCATTATTACACACATTATCAGGAACCAAAATCAGATTAAGAGGTGTTATTATTAAAATTAAAGCTTAAGTGTATATATTTTGCAGTTAATATAGGGTATTTTAAGCTGAATGTAAGGTAGACTCTTGTAATTCAGGTCTTTTTTAATTCTTAAAAAAAAAAACATTTTCTTTCAAAGTGAAACGAGTGCTGGACTTTAATCTACACAGATTTCTCTCTTGAAAAACTCCACAAACTGTCATTATGAGACTGAGCCTGATTAAAACCCCACATTTTTTAATAAGTAGAGTGATGTTAAAGTTATGTTAATTAACATTGCAACACAGAAGAAGTATAGACATATTATTTAATTAAAACGCTTATTAAGAAATGATAAAAAGCTAAATTCGGCTACAAGAATGATGTCTTGAGTGACTTTCCTCTAATCTAATATAATGTAACCTAGTTTAAGAATATAAAACACTTTTTAAACAAACCATAGACTCTATATAGCTGGACAGAGCTTCGTCTCTCAAAAGTGAAGCCACCACAGGTCGGGCGCCCCCTGCTGTTCGGTTTCAGTAAGCGGTGTAACCCCACCCATCCCCATAGGTTTCAATGGCAAAATAGAACAACTTTCAATCACGTTTTTTACCAATATACTGTAATTCTACCTCCTTTATTTAAATGTAACAGTTAGTGTAACCTTTGCTTATATTGTCAAATTTTTATATCCCCACAGAATTCGTTTTTTAAAGTTATTCAGTTCTATTCAAAAAAGGTGTGGTTATGGTAAAAGGGCTGGTTATGGGCGGGACCAATAACAGACTGTCAGCTCCGCTCCGCCCCGCTCTGCAGTCTGTGACCGCGAGGCAGCCCTCAGGGGCGGGGTTATTTAAATGAGTAGGCGGTCTCTCCACAGTCTTTCTCCCTCCTCTGGTCTCTACTGCGCAGAATCGGGTTTCAGGATCGCCAAAGCGGCGGAAGATTTTGAATTCATTTTTATTGAATGAATGGGAACGGCGACACGGCGTCCATCTTTTTTTACAGTCTCTGAAACAAACAAACTTTTTTATACTGAGTTTATAGCCTCTGTCTGAAAACAATCACGCCCAAAAAAATGCAATAAGGCTATGCACTGCACAATCAGCAACCCACTGTGTTTTATTATCAAGTCTAAAGTCAGTACAGTTTTGTTTTCACGAAAAATCTCACAGCACTTGCCTCCCTCTGCTACTGACAACTTTTATGAAGATGTGGGTTTCATTTTCCAGCAGGATTCGGCACACCGTCCACACTGCCAAAAGTACCAATTGGTCTTATATAATATTGTAATTTTCTGAGATACAGATTTCTGGTTTTTTATTAGCTGTAAGCCAAAATCATCAACAATAAAGGAAATAAATGCTTAAAATAGATCACTCTGTGTGTTTAATACATCTATATAATATATGAGTTCCATATTTTGAACTGAATAACTGAAATAAAGTAACTTTTCAATTATATTTTATGATATCTAATTTTTTGAGATGCACCTGCTGTATCTGTTGTTGGTTTAAATACAGAACTGTGATTTTTTAAAAATTCCATTAGTCCTTTATTCATCATGAGATGTTTCTGAAGAGATCAGGTAGAAGATAATTTACTTAAATATGTAAGTTTCCAGGAAAAGGAGTTCAAATAAATGATTCAAAGATGCAGAGAAAGTGGGACCTCAACAACAATGTAAGACCCAGTAGACCACCAGCACTGACCCCATCAAACAACGCTTTCATCTTAAAGCTTTCATCTGTGAGATAGAGGAGAAACCAAGCTGCTCTCTCACTTCAGATCTGAGAACATCCACAGGTGCTTGAGTCCATCCCTCCGTTCACTGTGAGAAGATGACTTCCTGCCCTGGGTCTGAAAAAGATGTGGAGAAAAGTCATAGTGATGAATCTGCTGACACTTTCAGAACAACATGCTGACCAATCCAGAGAGTCCAGGACTCAGCGTCATTCAATGATCCTCGGGGATCAATAAAGTATCTATCTATCTAACAGCCATGTTGTCCATATATAGACTCTAATAATTTATTAATAGTAAGATTCGTAGCTTAATCAGAATAAAACAATTAACAGTTAACAGCTGTGCTGAACTCGCCAAGAGTTAATTACTTAAATTTCTTGTCTCTTAAAGTGTTTGAGAGCATCAGTTGTGAGAGATTCTAGTGAGATAGTAAGAGAGAGAGAAATAGAGAGTTTAAAAATGAGAGATAGTAAAAGGTAGAGAGAGAAACAGAAAGATATATAGACAAAAATAGAAAGACAGTGAGGGAGATGGAGAGAGAACTAGAGAGATATTGTGTGAGAGAGATAGAGAGAGAAATTATGAGATAGCGATAGAAATGTAGAGAGAAATTGTAAAATAGCGAGAAAGATAGAGGGAGAGAAATAGTGAGACAAAGAATAAGAGACAGAGAGAGAAATAGTGAGAGCGATAGAGAGATAAACAGAGAGAGAAATGGTGAGATAGTGAGAGATAGATAGAGAGAAAGTGTGAGAAAGTGAGAGAGAGAGAGAGATAAAGAGAAATTGTAATACAGTGGGGGAGATGGAGAGAGAACTGGAGAGGTATTGTGTGAGAGATAAATAGGGAGAGAGAAATTATTAGACAGCGAGAGAAAATGTAGAGAGAAATTGTGAGATAGTCATAGAAAGAGATAAAGAGAAAGATATATAGAGAGAAATATAGAGAAAGATATATAGAGAGACAGAGAGAGATAATTTGTGAGATAGTGAAGGAGATGGAGAGAGAAATAAAGAGGTATTGTGTGAGAGAGATAGAGAGAAAGAAATGATGAGAGCAAGAGAGAAAGATAAAGAGAAATTGTGAGATTGTGGGAGAGAGAGACAGACAGAGAAAAAGATAAAGGGAGAGACAGAAAGAGAAATAGTGGGAGATAGAGTAAGAGACAGAGAGAGAAATAGTAAGATAGTGAGAGAGATAGAGAGTAAAAAAGTGAGATTGTGAGAGATAGATAGAGAGAAAGTGTGAGATAGTGAGAGAAAGAGATAAAGAGAAAGATATATAGACAGAAACAGTGAGAGAGAAATAGTGAAATAGTGAAGGAGATGGAGAGAGGACTGGAGAGGTATTGTGTGAGAGAGAGATAGAGAGAGAGAAATTATGAGATAGCGAGAGGAAAAGGTAGAGAGAAATTGTAAGATAGCGAGAAAGATAGAGGGAGACAAATAGTGAGAGATAGAGAAGCAAAGAAAGAGAAATAGTGAGATAGTGAGAGATAGAGATAGAAACAGAGGGGGGAAATGGTGAAATAGTGAGAGAGATAGATAGAGTTGTAAAGTAGTGAAGAGGTAGAGTTACAGGTATACAGTGAATAATAGCTCTATTTGAGTAATGTTCTAATCCAGATTATGAGAAGCAAGAACTACTCAACTAAATCAAGAAAAAAACAATTTTACTGACAAAATGAAGGTTAGTCAATCCGAAAAGAAGAATTGGGAAGTATCCTGAAGGGCAGTGACCACAAAGACCATCAAAATCAGTATAATGATGAAACTGGTACTCATCAGGACCACTCCAAGAATGGATAGAAGAGCGAAGGTTTCCTCTGTTGTACAGGAAATGTTTATCAGAGTTACCAACCTCAGAAACTACTAGTTAACGGCTCCCTAGATTAGAGCACCTAAATGCTTCTTCACAGAGTATTTTGTATTTGGGTTTGTTTAACACTGTTTTTAAGTTACTACATGATTACTAGCAATCACAACGTCCGCATCGGCTACCATGACATAATTTCGATCGATTTCGATATTTTATCGAAATCGATCGAAATGATGTCATGGTAGCCGATGCGGACGTTGTGACTGCTGAAAGAGCAGCCCTTTCTCCAGAGAATGTGAACATTCTCATCTTCTTACAGAAAAAAAAGAAAATATAAAAATAACAGTTGTTTTGTCTAGCCTCAAATATGTTAATAGTTTGGTACCTTAAGAAGCATCTTTCTCTCAGATAAAGTTAATAATATATCTTTATTAAAGAAAAAAACTTGTCATCCTCAGGGACCGAAAAAGTCTTAAAGTCTTATTTTTCATGTTTAACTGTTATAGTAGAATAGAGTTCAGTTTATTAAGGCTCTAATTGTTTTATTATTTTGTACATGACTGTTCCTGTATTTTTTATTATTTATTTTGTTATGTTGCACATTGCTGTTTTAATAGTGCACACTGCTGCTACCAAAAAAAGCCACTAGATGGCATTACATATATATCTTAGTAAAATTATTTAAATTTGACCATTAGTGCCTAATGTGGTGTATTACAGATCACTTGTATCACTTTGCATCACTTATATCAAGCCCACCTTTTGAAATAAGATATTGTAAATTCGATGAATCAAACCAATGACTGACCATAGACTAATCTAAAACTGACATAGAGAAAAAGAAAAAAGAAAATCGAGAATCGAATCGAATCGTGACCCTAAAATCGGAAATAAAATCAAATTGAGGATTTAGAGAATCGTGACACCCCTAGTTCCTTCATAATCTGAATTACTTCACTATTCAATTATAATGTAGAAAAATAAATAAAAACTAAATTAAATGAGAAGGTGTGTCCAAACTTGTGACTGGTCCAGTATAAATATTGCAAAGGTATTTCTTGTTTTGTACACAGTGTTAACAGCATGTTGTTTAATCAGAGAAATAAAATAACTCCTTTATAATCCTGCTGGATACAGACTGAGGTTTTTTCCTTTTCCTGCACTCAGACAAACCAGACACTCAGACACACGACCAGGAGAGAGAGACAGAGAGAGAGAGAGAGAAAGAGAGAGAGAGAGAGAGAGAGAGAGAGAGAGAGAAAGAGAGAGAGAGAGACAGAGAGAGAGGGAGAAAGAGAGAGAAAGACAGAGAGGGAGAAAGAGAGAGACTGTGTGACAAACACAATCTAACCAACCAACACCACTTTATACCTCCACTCTATTACTGCTGCAGAGAGAGAGAGAGAGAGAGAGAGAGAGAGAGAGAGACAGAATGATGAACATGAAGCACATGGATGGATGTTTGGACTGAGAGAGACAGAGAGAGAGAGAGGGAGAGAGAGAGAGAGAGAGAGAAAGAGAGACAGATAATGTTTATCATTCGGAGCAGGTAGCAGAATCCTGAAGCCGACGCCACCAGAGAGTGGAAAACTACTGCAGATACAGGTGAACAGAGAGAGAGAAAAGAGAGAGAGAGAGAGAGAGAGAGAGAGAGAGAGAGCATAGGGAGGAAAAATATTATAAAATCAAAAGGATTGGGACATCTGCTCATTTATTATTTCTTCTAAAATCTGAACACATAAGGAATCATGTAAGAACTTAAAAGTGTTAAACAAACCAAAATACAAAATACTCTGTGAAGAAGCATTTAGATGCTCTTATCTGGAGAGCTGTTAACTTGTGGTTTCTGAGGCTGGTAACTCTGATTAATTTATCCTGTACAAATGAGGAAACTCTCGCTCTTCCTTTCCAGGGGTGGTCCTGATGAGTGCCAGTTTCATCGATGTTTTTGATGGTCTTTATCGTGACTGCACTTGAGGATATAATCCTTGAAATATTTCAAATTGACTGACCTTTACTTCTTGAAGTATTTGTTCTTCACATGTAATTCTTTAGTGTGTAATAGTGAGATAGTAAAATAGATAGAGAGAGAGAGAGTGTGAAAGAGAGAGACAGAGAGAGACAGAGAAAAATGAATAGGTGGCGAGATTATAATGAGATAGCGAGAGTTAGAAAGAAAAACAGAGAGAGGTAATGGTGAGAGATAGAGAGAGAGAGATTGGGAGAATTAGTATGTTAGAGACAGAGAGAGAGAAATGGCGAGATAGTGAGAGAGATAGAGAGAGAGAAACAGAAGAAGATAGATACAGTGAGAAAGAAATTGTGAGAGGTAGGAAAGAGATTGAGAGAGAGAGAGAGAGAATAGTGAGAAAATGAAAAAGAGAGAAAATCAGAGAGATAAATAGTGAGATAGTACAAGTTGGAAAGAAAAACAGAGAGAGAAATGGTGAGAGATATAGAGAGAGAAATAGTGAGATACTGTGAGAGTGATATGGTGAGATAGTGAGATATATATATATAGAGAAAATGTAAGATAGTGAAAGAGTTAGAGAGAAAAACAGAGAGAGAGGGAAATTGTGAGAGATAGAGAGAGGGACAGAGAGATAGACAAAAACAGAGAAATGGTAAGATAATGAGAGAGAGACAGATAGAGAGAAATAGTGAGACAGTAAGAGATAGCGAGAAACAAAAAAAGAGAAACAGTGAGATAGTGAGGGAGATAAAAAGAGATAGAGAGAAGGAGATAGAGAGAAATAGTGAGATGAGGGAGATAAAAAGAGAGAAATAGAGAGGTATTATGAGAAAGGGAGAGAGAGAAGTAGTGAAGTTTTTTGTGTGAGAGAGAGAGATATAGAGAAATAAATAGTGAGATAGTGAGGGAGATGGAGAGAATTAGTGAGGTACTGTAAGAGAGAGAGAGGTAGAAATAAAGAGAAATAGTGAGATAGTGAGGGAGATGGAGAGAGAGAAATAGTAAAGTATTGTGTGAGAGAGAGATATAGAGAGAGAAATAGTGAGATAATTAGGGAGATAGAGAGAGAGAAATAATGAGGTATTGTAAGAGAGATAGAGAGAGAGAAATGGTGAGATAGAGATAGAGAGGCCGGGTCTTCTCCAGGGGAAAATGTCAAACCGCTGTGAATGCGTGCCACTGTTGTCATGGTGACAGCATCCCTGTGAACAGCAGCAACCGACTCGCATGGACACCTGCTCCTCATTAGCATAACTCCACCCATCATACACACAGAGTGCATGAATATGTATGAGGTTTGGGATAAAGATGCAGACAGTATACAGTAGGCTCTACTGTTCACTAATTAACAGAACACGCCATTATTTAAATTATATATTACATTTATACACTTACTATTATCACTAATACCACTTACAAATGTACTACTGTACACAATACAAGCCTTATGTTCACCATGACCAGAAGAAGCTCCGCCCATTTCTCTACTACAATACAGAGTTACTATATTCACTAATACCACTTTACTACAACTTTACTACTGTACACAACACAAGCCCCCTTATGTTCACCATGACCAGAAGAAGCTCCGCCCACTTTTCTACTACAATACAGAGTTATTATATTTACTAATACCACATTACTACAACTTTACTACTGTACACAACACAAGCCTTATGTTCACCATGACCAGAAGAAGCTCCGCCCACTTTTCTACTACAATACAGAGTTACTATATTCACTAATACCACATTACTACAACTTTACTACTGTACACAACACAAGCCTTATGTTCAACATGACCAGAAGCTCCGCCCACTTCTCTACTACAATACAGAGCTAATATATTCACAAATACCACTTTACTACAACTTTACTACTGTACACAACACAAGCCTTATGTTCACCATGACCAGAAGGAGCTCCGCCCACTTCTCTACTAAAATACAGAGCTACTATATTCACTAATACCACTTTACTACAACTTTACTACTGTACACAACACAAGCCCGCTTATGTTCACCATAACCAGAAGAAGCTCCGCCCACTTCTCTACTACAATACAGTTACTATATTCACTAATACCACTTTACTACAACTTTACTACTGTACACAACACAAGCCCCTTTATGTTCACCATAACCAGAAGCTCCGCCCACTTCTCTACAATACAGAGTTACTATATTCACTAATACCACTCTACTACAACTTTACTACTGTACACAACACAAGCCTTATGTTCACCATGTCCAGAAACCCCACCCACTTATCTCCTACAATACAGAGTTACTATATTCACTAATACCACTTTACTACTGTACACAACACAAGACTTATGTTCACCATGACAAGAAGACGCTCCGCCCACTTCTCTACTCTACAATACAAAGTTACTATATTCACTAATACCACTTTACTACAACTTTACTACTGTACATAATACAAGCCTCATGTTCACCATGACCAGAAGAAGCTCAGCCCACTTCTCTACTACAATACAGAGTTACTATATTCACTAATACCACTTTACTACAACTTTACTACTGTACACAACACAAGCCTCATGTTCACCATGATCAGAAGAACCTCCGCCCACTTCTCTACTACAATACAGAGTTACTATATTCACTAATACCACTTTACTACAACTTTACTACTGTACACAACACAAGCCCCCTTATGTTCACCATGACCAGAAGCTCCGCCCACTTCTCTACTACAATACAGAGTTACTATATTCACTAATACCACTTTACTACAACTTTACTACTGTGCACAACACAAGCCTTATGTTCACGATGACCAAAAGCTCCGCCCACTTCTCTACTACAATACAGGGTTACTATATTCACTAATCACCACTTTACTACAATTTTACTACTGTACACAACACAAGCCTTATGTTCACCATGACCAGAAAAAGCTCAGCTCACTTCTCTACTACAATACAGAGTTACTATATTCACTAATACCACTTTACTTCAACTTTACTACTGTAAACAACACAAGCCTTATACTGTGATCACCATGACCAGAAGAAGCTCCGCCCACTTCTCTACTACAATACAGTTACTATATTCACTAATACCACTTTACTACAACTTTACTATTGTACACAACACAAGCCCCCTTATGTTCACCATGACCAGAAGCTCCGCCCACTTCTCTACTACAATACAGAGTTACTATATTCACTAATACCACTTTACTACAACTTTACTACTGTACACAACACAAGCCCCTTTATGTTCACCATAACCAGAAGCTCCGCCCACTTCTCTTCTCTACAATACAGAGTTACTATATTCACTAATACCACTTTACTACAACTTTACTACTGTACACAACACAAGCCTTATGTTCACCATGACCAGAAGAAGCTCCGCCCACTTCTCTATTACAATACAGTTACTATATTCACTAATACCACTTTACTACAACTTTACTATTGTACACAACACAAGCCTTATGTTCACCATGACCAGAAGAAGCTCCGCCCACTTCTCTACAATACAGAGTTACTATATTCACTAATACCACTCTACTACAACTTTACTACTGTACACAACACAAGCCTTATGTTCACCATGTCCAGAAGAAGCTCCGCCCACTTCTCTACTACAATACAGAGTTACTATATTCACTAATACCATTTACAACTTTACTACTGTACACAACACAAGCCTTATGTTCACCATGTCCAGAAGAAGCTCCGCCCACTTCTCTACTACAATACAGAGCTACTATATTCACTAATACCACTTTACTACAACTTTACTACTGTACACAACACAAGCCTTATATTCACCATGACCAGAAGAAGCTCCGCCCACTTCTCTACTACAATACAGAGTTACTATATTCACTAATACCACTTTACTACAACTTTACTACTGTACACAACACAAGCCTTATGTTCACCATGACCAGAAGAAGCTCCGCCCACTTCTCTACTACAATACAGAGCTACTATATTCACTAATACCACTTTACTACAACTTTACTACTGTACACAACACAAGCCTTATGTTCACCATGACCAGAAGAAGCTCCGCCCACTTCTCTACTACAATACAGAGCTACTATATTCACTAATACCACTTTACTACAACTTTACTACTGTACACAACACAAGCCTTATGTTCACCATGACCAGAAGAAGCTCCGCCCACTTCTCTACTACAATACAGAGTTACTATATTCACTAATACCACTTTACTACAACTTTACTACTGTACACAATACAAGCCTTATGTTCACCATGACCAGAAGCCCCGCCCACTTCTCTACTACAACACAGAGTTACTATATTCACTAATACCACTTTAATACAACTTTACTACTGTACACAATACAAGCCTTATGTTCACCATGACCAGAAGAAGCTCCGCCCACTTCTCTACAATACAGAGTTACTATATTCACTAATACCACTTTACTACAACTTTACTACTGTACACAACACAAGCCTTATGTTCACCATGACCAAAAGCTCCGCCCACTTCTCTACTACAATACAGGGTTACTATATTCACTAATACCACTTTACTACAACTTTACTACTGTACACAACACAAGCCTTATGTTCACCATGACCAGAAGAAGCTCCGCCCACTTCTCTACTACAATACAGAGTTACTATATTCACTAATACCACTTTACTACAACTTTACTACTGTACACAATACAAGCCTTATGTTCACCATGACCAGAAGAAGCTCCGCCCACTTCTCTACAATACAGAGTTACTATATTCACTAATACCACTTTACTACAACTTTACTACTGTACACAACACAAGCCTTATGTTCACCATGACCAAAAGCTCCGCCCACTTCTCTACTAGACTCTACTGAAGGAATGTATTAATGGACCATCACACAGTACAAACACAGTGTATTGTAGTCAGTCGAGACCCAGTATCAGAAGAAATGGACACCATATAAAGTGAAAAAAGACAAAAAGAACGCCAAAAAAAGTGCATTGCACAAATTATTACAAAGACATGGTCCTGCAAGAAGAGGGTACAAGTCCTGATCTGTCCTCAGTAGAGAATATATGCAGAATTTTAAAGCAATAAATGCGACGAATATGACCTTATATCGTCTTTGGTAAAATTGGAATTTCTCTTTCAGATATAATTTGAGTGAAAAACTGCAGAACAGCAGTTTTCAGATGGTGTAAAAAAAAAAAGGAGGTACAGAGGGACTGGCATTTTCTCACACACACACACACACACTGCAGCAGGGCAGCCTCAGATTGAAGCAGTTGAGTCTAGAGTCACTGCAGTGAACACACGCATAATAATATACACCACCAGGAGTGCAGGTGTACACACACACACACACACACACACACACACACACACACAAACAAAGCAGTGGACTGAGGAGAGTGGCTGATCTGGAACAGTGCTGAAGTGTCATGCCCTAGATTCTGTACTTCTCTCTCTCCGTCTGTCTCTCTCTCTTTCTCTCCCTGTATCTCTCTCTCAGCAGAGAGACAGACTATTGGCTCAGTAACTGTCCGCAGGCAACACACACTCACTCCACATGGCACTGCTGCAGCATTAATCAGCATTCTGACCAACCACAGCATAGAACACAGACGCAGGAACGAGAAGAGATATGATGAGAAAAGTGTGAGAGAAAATTATGAGAGGAAAGAAGAAAGGAGAAAAGAAAAGAGTCCATAAAAGAGGACATGACATAAGGTGCAAGCAGAATATAAAAGAGATAAACAAGAAGATGAGAAAAGACCATCAGAGAAGAGAAGAGACCACCAGACAAGAGAAGAGAAGAGAAAAGATCACCAGAGTAGAGTAGAGAGAAGAGAAAAAAAGAGACCACCAGAGAAGAGAAGATAAGAGAAAAGACCCCAAGAGAAAAAAGATATAGACAAGAAGAGAAGAGAAAAGACCACAAGAGAACAGAAGATAAGAGGAGAGAAAATACCTCCAGAGAAGAGAAAAGATAAACAAGAAGAGAAAAGAAGAAACTACCAGGGAAGAGAAGAGAAAAGACCACCAGCGAAGAGACGGGACTGCCAGAGAAGAGAAGAGAAGAGACCGCCAGAGAAGAGAAGAGACCACCAGAGAAAAGAAGAGACCGCCAGAGAAGAGACCAAAAGAGAAGAGAAGAGACCGCGAGAGAAGAGAAAAGACCGCGAGAGAAGAGAAGAGACCGTCAGAGAAGAGAAGAGAAGAAAAGAGAAAAACCGGCAGAGAAGAGAAGAGACCGCCAGAGAAGAGAAGAGAAGAAAAGAGAAGAAAAGAGAAAAACCGGCAGAGAAGAGACCGCCAGAGAAGAGAAGAAAAGAGAAAAAACGTCAGAGAAGAGAAGAGACCACCAGAGAAAAGAAAAGAAGAGAAAATACCACCAGAAAAGAGAAGAGCAGTGGGTATGGGAGGTGGTGATGATGGGGTAACAGGGTGGTATATGGGGTGGTGTTTGGGTAACAGGGTGTATGGGGGAGGGGGCACAGCTGGCGTGAGTGGGTTAGTGGGTCTGGTCCGGCCCCCTGGTGCCCCCTGTGCCCCTCTGCTGGGGCTAATTGTGAGCTATTAGTCTGCAGTGCTGAAAATTACACGTCTTATTAAATACAGAATTCCAAATGAGGCGAGTTAAATCACAGAGCGCTGCGCTTTTAATGAAGCTCATTTATATGGAAATTGAGCGTAATCCACCCGATTCCGGGGCAGATTTGTCCTCGCTGGGTGGAGCTGCAGAGTGCACTGCTCACGCTGCTCTACTGTAGAATTCAGCGATGAGGTCAAGCTGGAGTTGGTGGCTTGCTGAACGGTCCTGACCCTGTCTGGAGACAGCTTCAGCTTTTAATCCAATTTAAATACATTAAAAACATTATTAGAGCTCATAGAAAAACACTGTGGACAATTTGGAATTTTGCAGGTACATTTTCAGTTCTGGTTAAATATTTAACAGTTAAATATTTGATTGTTTGGGGCTAAATCAGAAAAAGTCCAACACCGCCTGCGCCAATGAGCAAATGCCTAACACTGCCAACACCAACTACCAAACACCCAACAGCGCCAACACCACCTGCACCAAGAGCGCCAACTAATAAATGCTTAACACTAACAGGACCAACAACCAAACACCCAACAGCGCCAACACCACCTGCATCCAGAGCGCCAACTAATAAATGCTCAACACCAACAGCACCAACAACCAAACGCCCAACAGCGCCAACACCACCTGCACCGACAGCTCCAACTAGCAAATGCTCAACACCAACAGCACCAACAACCAAACGCCCAACAGCGCCAACACAGCCTGCACCAAGAGCGCCAACTAATAAATGCTCAACACCAACAGGACCAACAACCAAACGCCCAACAGCGCCAACACAGCCTGCACCAAGAGCGCCAACAAATAAATGCTTAACACTAACAGGACCAACAACCAAACACCCAACAGCGCCAACACCACCTGCATCCAGAGCGCCAACTAATAAATGCTCAACACCAACAGCACCAACAACCAAACGCCCAATAGCGCCAACACCACCTGCACCGACAGCTCCAACTAGCAAATGCTCAACACCAACAGCACCAACAACCAAACGCCCAACAGCGCCAACACAGCCTGCACCAAGAGCGCCAACTAATAAATGCTCAACACCAACAGGACCAACAACCAAACGCCCAACAGCGCCAACACAGCCTGCACCAAGAGCGCCAACAAATAAATGCTCAACACCAACAGGACCAACTACCAAACCCCCAAAACCACCACCAACAGCACCAACCAGCAAAAGCCCAACACCACCAACACCAACAGCACCAACCAGCAAAAGGCACAACACCAACAGTGCCAACCAGCAAACATCCAGCACCAACTACCAAACGTCCAACACTGCCAGCACCAACCAGCCAACGCCCAACACCACCAACGCCAACAACGCCAACTAGCAAACACCCAACACTGCCAACACCAACAGCACCAAATAGCAAACGCCCAACACCAACAAGCAAACACCCAACAGAGCCAACACCGACACCAACAGCACCAACTAGCAAATACCAAAAACCACCAACACTAACAGCACCAACCAGAAAATAAAAAATAATAAGAAATAAAAAAACTCACCAGCCTCACAATCTGAAGTTGCTACTTGCCAACTACCAAATGACCAACAGCGCCAACACAACACCACCAATATCAACAGCACCAACACCAACTATCAAACTACCAACAGCGCCAACACAACACCACCAATACCAACAGCACCAACACCAACAGCACCAACTACCAAACGACCAACAGCGCCAACATAACACCACCAATAACAACAGCCCCAACACCAACAGCACCAACTACCAAACGACCAACAACACCAACAGCACCAACTGGCAAATGCCCAACACTGCCAACACCAACAAGCAAACGCTCAACAGCGCCAACACCAACACCAACAGCACCAACTAGCAAATACCCAACACCACCTGCACCAACAGCACCAAAGAGCAAATGCTCATCACCAACAGCACCAACTAGAAAATGCCCAACACTACCACTAATACCAACAGCACCAACCAGAAAATAAAAAATAATAATAAAAAAAAAACTCACCAACCTCACAATCTGAAGTTGCTACTTGCCAACTACCAACAGCGCCAACACAACACCACCAATACCAACAGCACCAACTGGCAAACTCCCAACACCGCCAACACCAACAAGCAAACGCCCAATACCAACCAGCAAATAACAAAATACAATGAAATTATGAAGCTGGTGGATGTTAGACAGCTTATGCTCCTCCACCTCATCCTACCTTCCTCTTGAGGATGCTCCACAGGTGCTCAATTGGGTTTAGTTCTGGAGACATACTTGGCAAATCCATCACCTTTACCTTCAGCTTCACATTTTCTTGGACTTGCTTGTCTTCAGCAAACTGTTTGCCTCAGTCAACAATCTCTCACCAGGAGGTGCACTACTACCTTCTGAGTGATTATCACAGTGAATAATCAGAACACACCTGTAATCATTTACATATCTGTCAGGGACAGAACTGCATGCTGAGATTTAAGACTGTTTTCTCTTTAAATATTGAAAAATGAAGCAGAAAAAAACATAAAAAACACAATTTAATGTTAAGGGGTTTAGTCGAGCTGCGTCTCCAGCAGGTTACCTGGAGGTCAACAGGAGCATGACTCAGGAAGGAGGCGGAGCAGCGATGCTGACCCACCCATCAATCACTCTGCTGATTCTCAGAACCCTGCTGTACTCTGGGCTGTTTTACACTCTTGTTTCTACAGAGGAACCTAAAGAGAACCAGCCTTTAACTCTGTGTGACCCTTCCTCTGATCCTCTGATTCCCTCTCTCTCATTGGCTGCAGAATCTCTCTGTCAGTCACTGCAGACAGACACTGGAGCGCCAGTGATTTATTAATGCAGAAGCTGGATGCAGTACATAAAGCCTGTTAAAGTGTTCAATGGTGCCACCGTGTGGAGATCACCAACAGTGCAAGCAATCTACAGATAAATACAATAAAAAAACATCAGAAAAAAAATAAAATATTGTTTTAAAGGGTAAAGAGCATCTCATAATTGTACGTACACCTCTCATCTATCTGCAAATATTTATTTTATTATATTTTTTTTCATGGGAGAACTCTATAGAAATTAATTCAACACACAGCCATTAGACACATGTCTAAAAAGCTAAAAACACAAGTAAGTACACCTCAAAAAGAATTTGTCCAAATTGAGAATATATTGTGACCACCATTATTATCTAGTGCTCTTGAGTAAGGAATTCACCAGAGCTGCATCTCAAAAAAAATAGAATATCATTAAAAAGTTACTTTATTTCAGTAATATTTCAGTTCGTAATGTGAAACTCATATATTATATAGATGTATTACACACAGAGTGATCTATTTTAAGCATTTTTTATTTCTTTTATTGTTGACTATGACTTACAGCCAATGAAAACCCAAAAATCAGTGTCTCAGAAAATTTGAATATTATATAAGACATTTGTCAGTGTGGGCAGTGTGCCAAATCCGGATGGAAAATGAAATCCGCATCTCCATAAAAGTTGTCAGCAGCAGAGGGAATTTAATAAAGTGCTGTAAGATTTTGTGGGAAAACAAAACTGCACTGACTTTAGACTTGATAATAAAACACAGTGGATCAACACCAGCAGATGACAGACATGTCTCTCCAAACCATCACTGATTGGTGGAAACTTCACTCTAGACCTCGAGCAGTTTGGACTGTGTGTCTCTCCACTCTTCCTCCAGACTCTGCTCCCTTGATTTTAGAAATGAAATGTAAAATTTACTGATGATCAGTGATGGTTTGGAGAGACATGTCATCTGCTGGTGTTGATCCACTGTGTTTTATTATCAAGTCTAAAGTCAGTGCAGTTTTGCTTCCCTCTGCTGACAACTTTTATGGAGATGCAGATTTCATTTTCCAGCAGGACTTGGCACACTGCCCACAGTACCAATTGGTCTTATATAATATTCTAATTTTCTGAGATACTGATCTTTGCCTTAAAATTGATTCATCTGTATGTAACACATCTATATAAAACATGAGTTTTACATTTTGAACTAAATTACTGAAATAAGTAACTTTTCAATGATATTCTTGTTTTTTTTTTTTTTTTTTTTTTTAAGATGCACTTAGTAAATCTATACAGTTAAACAAGCTGTACACTGACATTTAGTTTTATTTATACTTTTTTGATCATGTGTAAAGAGAACAAAGACAAGATGCTTTAAGGTTAAGCAAAATTTTAATTGAAAAATAAAACCAAAAACAAAGAAAGAGAAAAAAACAAAAAACAAAGATTTGCATAAATACATAGATTAATAACATCTCTTATATAAAAGCAAAACATTTCAACATAGACAAGCGTCTGAAATAAAGAACAGTGCATACGCAGAAAGCCGAGAGTAGAACCGTTCCGATTGGTCGACCTGTTGCGGCGTCTTTGAGAAAGCTTTGGTGCACCTTTTGACCTCAACAGGTGTTTGAAGGTCGTTGATCCAGGGCTCGTCTGCATCGGACCGGTCTGAACGCTGGTCTCGGGTCAGTCTGAGCTGTTCATTTCTGAACCACAGTGAGTGACTGACCCTGAGATCAGATACACTGTATGTCCAAAAGTACCCAGACACCCCAGACACCACTTTAAACTGCACAAAAACTGATTATTTCATTTTTAAAGGGCTTTAAAGCCTCAGTATTGAGCTGAGGAACAGTGGAACTGAGTTCTCTGGAATGATGGAGCTTTTTAACTATCGTATTTGTTTTATTTCCTGTTTTCATCTTTTTATTTTGTCCCTTTATTTATTTTATTAACTTTATTTCCATCACTTTCTTTATAATCTTGGTGTTATTTTAGCCACTTCATTTAATACCACTTTAAATTAAGACTACCTTTATAAAGGGTTAATAAATGGTTTACAATTTGTTTAATAATGGTTAATAATTAGGTTGTAAATGCCTTAAAAATCATTAATAATCAGTTATAACACATACGTAGAAAGGGTAACAATGACCTTTACTATAATGACCTGTAATGACCTATATTGTTGCCCTTTCTATGTATGTGTGTTATAACTGATTATTAATGCTTTTTAAGGCACTTACAACCTAATTAGTAACCATTCATAAACAAATTGTAAACCATTTATAAACCCTTTATAAAGGTAGTCTTATTTTAAAGTGGTACCAAAGGCATTTTCCACCTAATTAAAAAATGAAGGGTACCACTTTAAAATAAGACTACCTTTATAAAGGGTTTATAAATGGTTTACAATTAGTTTATTAATGGTTACTAATTAGGTTGTAAGTGCCTTAAAAATAATTAATTATCAGTTATAACACACATATGTAGAAAAGGCAACAATATAGATCATTACAGGTCATTATAAGTATATACAGGTCATTGGTGCACTTTCTATGTATGTGTTATAACTGATTATTAATGATTTTTAAGGCACTTACAACATAATTAGTAAGCATTAATAAACTAATTGTAAACCATTTTTAAACCCTTTATAAAGGTAGTCTTATTTTAAAGTGGTACCCTTCATATTTAGTCCTCTAATTTATTAGTTTTTTTGGTAATACTTTTTAACTATAAAACTTATTTTTCACATAAAAAAAAAACTAAAAAGTTGCTATTACATTTGTAAATAATAATGAACGCATTGATTGCAACATAAACTGCAATTGATAAACATTTGCCCGGTTTAATATTCGTGTTTACTAGTGATTTATTAATGCTTAAATTCTGATGATCTAATCATTTGCAAGCATTTTTAAATATATATTATTATATTTTTAAATATATTAATATATCTATGCTGATAAAAAAGTGTCATGTGTGAGCATTTTTTTCTCTCTCTTTATTTATATTATTTATTTATATTTATGAAATTCCTTATTTTAGCTCACCTGATTAAATACTTTCATTTAAATTTCTTTCTTTCTTTCTATTTTAATCACATTTTCTCCCTAAATGAACACAGCCAATTACCTAACCCACTCATTAGGACTTCGCCCCCCCCCTTATCACTAGCACATGCCTCCTCCGATACACGTGAAGTCAGACTCCGCCTCTTTTTGAACTGCTGCTGATGCAGTAGCATTACTGAGTAGCATCACAGCGCTAACGCTCTGAGGAAAGCAGCGCATCGACTCGGTTCTGATACATCAGCTCACAGACGCAGCCTTGTGCTGATCCACATCACCCTAGGAGGGATGAGGGGAAAGAAAGAGCGCCATGTACTGTACTGTACTGTACCCACCCAGAGAGAGCAAGACCAATTGTGCTCTCTCTCAGGGCTCCGGCAGCTGATTGCAAGGTGTGTGAACGAATTAAATGTATTTTTTAGTCCCTTTAAATTGTCAATGCTAATAATGTAGGTGAACATAAGTATTTGGACATATAGTGCAGTGTATAGAGATTTAATACAGACGGCCAATCAGAGCTCACAGGCCAATCCCAAAAAATCTGCTTCAGATTCAACAACTACAGGCACAGAGTTTCATACACAACGTCTAAACGACTACGCCAAACAAAAAACACAGCGGCTCATTCGTTTTAGCACCCCTTGCATAAATCAATAAAACAAATCCAGTTGTGACAAACAAACTATCAAACAAACAAAACAAACAAACGAAAAATCCAACGTAAAGAAAAAAAAAATGAAGCTTGCTGGCTGGGTGAATTCAGTGGCCAACATTAAGAAAAACAAACACACAAATAAGAGAAAAAAAAACACCATGATATAAAACTCTTATTTTACACTGATTTTGAGATTCTTTAAACAAACACACAAAATTCTGAAAATCAAACTGAAATCAGCACAAAAAAACAAACAAAACAAACAAACAAAAAAAAAAAAAAAACACTCAACTCAATCAGAGAAGGAGCTTTGCTACCCGGCAGTAGATGATGATGATGAGGAATTTCACCACGGTTTCACACAAACCCCGCCCCTGCTGAAGCCCCTCCCACCTACACCACCAGTCAAAAGTTTCAGAACACCCCAGGTGGTTACCATCTATTGTGTCCTAGGTGGTTGCTAGGTAGTTGCTATGGTGTTTTCATAGTATTTCCGTTAGTTGCAATACAGTGTCCCAGGTTGTTGCTTAGGTGTTGCTAAGGTGTTCCTAGGTAGATGCTATTGTATACCAGGTGGTTGCAATGGCAGCCAATACAGAATTTTATGTGGTTGCTGTGTCGTTTGTATAGTATTTCAGGTGGTTGTATAATGGTGTCTCAGGTGGTTGTTTATGTTTAGCTAAGTGGGTGTAATGGTGTTGCTAAGGTGTTCCTAGGTAGATGCTATTGTATACCAGGTGGTTGCAATGGCAGCCAATACAGAATTTTATGTGGTTGCTGTGTCGTTTGTATAGTATTTCAGGTGGTTGTTTATGTTTAGCTAAGTGGGTGTAAAGGTGTTGCTAAGGTGTTCCTAGGTAGCTGCTATGTTATACCAAGTGGTTGTAACAGCAACCAATACAGATTTTTAAGTGGTTGCTATCTATTGTATCTTGGGTGGTTGCTAGGTACTTGCTATGGTGTTTCAGTATTGCACTGGTAGTTCTGCTTTTCTTGTTTTCTAATATTATTATTAAGGGCAATTACACGCAATCAATAATCTGATAACGGCTAAAAATCTGATTTCCTTTAACAGTAATTTGACCCACAGGTTTATATGCTCTTTATATTATATTACAATAACCACAAAAAACTCAGCACCTCAGATTCTCTCAGTAAATCCAATCAACTGGTTTACATGCACTCAAAAATCTGATAACTGCTAGAAATTCGGTTTTGTAAATTCCGTTTACAATCAAAGTGTTTCCAAGCACTAACTAATTTAATAACTGCAGAAAATCAGATGTATGCTAATGCATGTAATCAGATTCCTGAAAAAAAAATTCTGCAACCTAAAAATGTTCACATGCCCTCAAATAACTGCTAAAAACATGATGGGCAATAATCCAATCAATGCACTGAATAATCTGATAACTGCAGATAATCTGATGTGGCCACTAATGTACTTGATCCGATTACTGAGGAAAATCAGATTTTGCATTTAAAAATGCTAAAAATTGCTAAAAAAAAACTAATTTTGTCAATAGTGCAATCAATGCATTCCTATGCATTTAATAATCTGAACTAAAGAAAATCTAACCGTAAAAAATCAGAACAAGACATTTTCAAGCATGTGATAATCTGACATCTTCAGAAAATCAGATTTTTACAGTAATTTAAGATTGTCTTAATAATATATCACGAGAACCACAGGAAACTCAGTAACTCTGATTCTCTCAGTAAATCAAAATCAACTGGTTTACATGCATTTAATCTGATAACGGCTAAAAAATCAGATTTAGTCTATAAACCAATCAATGAATTTATTAGTCTGATAAATGCAAAAAAAATATGATTCTGTTTAATGCGATCATGTTTCCAAGCACTAACTAATATAATAAAAATCTGATTTTGCCACTAATGCATGTCATCTTATTCCTGAAGGAAATTTTCTGTAATCCAAACATGTTCACATGCACTCAAAAATCTGACAGTTACAAAAACATGATTGGCAATTATCCAATCAATGCATTAATGCATGCACTTAATAATCTGAAAACTGCAGAAAATCTGCATCGGAAACAATCTGAATCAATGCATTTTTACATGCACTTAAATCAGATAACAAAAAATCTGATTGTCCGTAATCTGATCAACACGTTTACAAGCACGTGACAATCCGAAAACTGTAGAAGATCAGATTTTGCCAGTAATTCAATCTACATGCGCTCAATAATTTGATAACTGCAGGAAAAAAATCTGATTTTGACAGTAATCAGACAATGGAAAAACTCTGGGTTTACATGAGTTTGCATGAGGCAACAATTGAATTTCTACTTTGCAATCAGCCAGTAAGCTCAGAGATGCAGGAGACGTAAACTTCAAACTTACTGCTTTTATATTCAGATAAGTGCAGAAATCTGAAGATGATCAGATTATTATTAAATGCATTTAAATAGACTTTCTTGCTACCACTCTATGCATCAACCCTGCAGCTCCAAGTCTTTCCTTCAAAGCTAAAAGTAAGACTTGGTCCTAGGGTAAATCAAGTGGTTGCTAAGGTGTTTTATGTCTTATCTAAACGGTGTTCCTAAGAGGTTTCTAGGAGGCAGTTGCTCTGGTATTTCAGGTGATTGCTATGGTGTTGCTAATGTTGCTATGATGCTTCTATGTGGCCACAGCTGGCAGTTGACAGTAAGGTCTTAGGTGGTTGCTGTGGTAGCCCAGAAATCCAGAAGTACAGTGTAAATACTGCAGTATTTAATAGGCTTTTCAAAACATGCCTTAGTGAACCAATGACTTGTTCTCTACAAAAGGTACTTTTCCCTAAGGAATCTGTTGCACCTTTGTAAAATTTACAATTACTAGACTTGGGGAAAACCTGGGGGTGTTCTGAAATGTGTGACCAGTAGCGTAGCTAACAGACTCTTAAAACAGCCCCAACTTCACCGATCACATCCACAGCGTTAAGGGGTAGAAAGCTCTCCAGCACGGTACAAAAATAAAACTCAGAAATCAATAAGGCATAAAAAAATAAGGTGAGCTAAATAATGATAATCTTTCTACAGTTGTTTCAACTCTATAAAAATAGTTTTAAAAATCTAACAAGAGTTCAGTACAGTGTCTCAATAGATCATCTACACAATACGGGTTCTCGGAGAGCGACGGCTCGAGAGTAGAAACATAAAAAAGAAGGAGAGAGAGAGACTCTTCCGCTCTTTCCCTCCTCAGACATCGCCGTAAAGATCAGCTGATCAGAGGAACAGCGGAACAGCTCGGGTTCGACTGGCTGTAAGACGCGGTAGCTGGGTTTAATTCTGCAGTGAAATGTGATCACAGCGCTAATATGAACCTTATGCATCAATTAAAACCTGTAGGCATTACGCAAATAAACAATTAACTCAGGGCATTCTTTCCACTTTTGCAAAGTGGTTGCTATGGTATTTTAAGTGCCTTCTAAGGTGTTCCTAGGTAGCTGCTATGTTATAGCAAGTGGATGCAAAGGCAGCCAATACAAAATTTCAGGTGGTTGCTAGGAAGTTGCTATGGTGTTTCCATAGTATTTCAGGTGGTTGCACTATAGGTTTCCTAGGGGGTTGCTAAGGTGTTCCTAGGTAGCTGCAATATTATACTAAGTGGTTGTTACGGCAGCCAATACAACATTTCAGGTGGTTGCTATCTATCGCATCCCAGGTGATTGCTGGGAAGTTGCAATGGTGTTTCCATGGTATTTCAGGTGGTTGCTTATGATAATGACAATGGCTAATGATTCTGGGTGTTAAGGTGTTGCTAAGGTGTTCCTAGGTAGCTGCTATGTTATACCAAGTAGTTGCAATGGAAGCCAATACATAATTTTAGGTGGTTGCTATGGTGTTTCCATGTTTTTTCAGGTGGTTGCTTTTGTGTAGCCAAGTAGGTGTTAATGCGTTGCTAAGGTGTACCTAGGTAGCTGCTATGTTATACCAAGTGGTTGCAATGGCAGCCAATAAAAAAAACTTAACATGGTTGCTATCTATTGTATATTAGGTGGTTGCTAGGTAGTTGCTACGGTGTTTCCATAGAATTTTATGTGGTTGTATTATGGTGTTCCAGGTGGTTGCTTATGTATAGCTAAGGTGGTGTTAAGGTGTTGCTAAGGTGCTCCTAGGTAGACGCTATAGTATACCAGGTGGTTGCAATGGAAGTCAATACAGAATTGTATGTGGTTGCTATCTATTTTATCCTAGGTGGTTGCTAGGTAGTTGCTATGGTGTTTTCATGGTATTTTAGGTGGTTGCTTATGGTTAGCTAAGTGGGTATTAAGGTGTTGCTAAGGCGTTTCTAAGGCATTCCTAGGTAAATGCAATAGTGTACCACGTTGTTGCAACGGCAACCAATACAGAATTTTAAGTGGTTGCTATCTATTTTTAGCCTAGGTGGTTGCTATGGTGTTTTCTTTAGTATTTCAGGTGGTTGCAATATGGTGTCCCAGGTGGTTGCTTATGTGTAGCTAGGTGAATGCTAAGGAGTTCCTAGGTAGATGCTATGGTTTTCCAGGTGGTTGCTTGTGTTTAGCTAAGTGGGTGTTTTTGTTGTTGCTAAGGTGTTCCTAGTTAGATGCTATAGTATACCAGGTGGTTGGTAGGTAGTTGCTATGGTGTTTTAGTTATGGTGTTTTTTCTGGTGGTTGCTAAGGTGTTGCTAAGGTGTTGCATTCCTTTTTTTTTTAACTGAGAAAAATCAAGTCAGACAGGACAGGAGTCACATTGCTGATCTGTGTACAGATACTGTAAATGAGTGTTTTTACTTTGCACTGACTTCATTTTAAGATATAAAAAGTGTGTTAGCATAATTACAGTTAGCCACTTTGCTAAAGACACGTAATGAACCTGGTGATATGAACACGGCGATATCTGAATCACCGGGAAAGAGCGAGAGTTCTCCTTTACACGATTTGGCAATTAACACACGTACAGCATCGGACACAAGTGTGAGTGTGTGTGTGTGTGTGTGTGTGTGTGTGCGTGTCTGTGTGAGTGTGTGTGAGAATGTAAGTGTTTATACACGCTCAGAAAAAGCTCATCAGAGTGGGAGGAAAGACCACCCGTCACTCACAAACATATTTTGGTTGTAAAAATTTCAGAGAAACGAACAGGACCTTTACACAAGCGCAGTTTTTTTTTCACCCACATGCCCCTAAAGTGTGTTTTAGAGTGTCTGTCAATCAATCAATCAATCAATCAATCAATCAAAGTCTATGGGCAACAAGGTTCATGCACGGTCCATATCATGCACACGTGCACGCATCTGCACATCTGCACCACTGCGGCTTTTTCCGTAAAGAAAAAAAAACACAAACAAAAACAGGAAACAAGTTACGCACTTCTTACGCAAGTTACGCAAAACTCTCACCAAGGAGGCCACTACCTCACGAAGACACACACAGAGAGAGCAGAGCGCTCGTCAGTCTGCTCTGAAAACAAGCCGTCCACAGCGTTTACTGTCGTTATCTTTTTAAGGACACTTGATAAAGGATTGTATCGTTTCGTTAGAAACCACAGCAGCCCTGAAGCGGCCCTGCTCACAGACTTGGGAGACGAGGCCGATACTACTGTGGTGGAGAACACGGGCTACCATAAAACAAACAAAAAACCCTATTCAAATAAATACTAAAAAGGCATAGCTGGGCAATTTTCACACTTCATTAGGTTAATTGGAATTAGAGTTTAAATCAGGCAAAAAAAATAAAATAAAATAATAATAAAGCCTGCAAAACGTTCTGCCTGAGCTCCAGCTGCTCCACCAAATAAACACAGAGCATGTTTCCCAGTCTAAAGACTTAAAAACGTGTAAATAAAAGTACCAGCAACACCACGGCAACGCGTCTCCTTCACATCATCCCTCTTCTACCACAGCTTAAAGATCTCTGTACGAAAATAAAGCAAATATCACTGTAAAATACAACATCTTAAAGTAGAGCCAATGTGACCATGTAGGCCTGGGAGTTACTACAGAATCTCTATTGTAATAGATATATATAGAGATATAAATATAAATATATAGAGATCACAATAAAATAACTGTAATAACTATGTAGCTACACATCAACAATCGCGTAATAATAACTACTGGTGAAATATTTGGCGTAGAAACTTGGGGGGGGGGGTTGTTGGGTGTCCCACCCAATATCAGAATATAATATGATATTGATATATGATGCCACACAAAAAGCCAAAAAAGGGATACAGCAAAAAAAAAGGCAGAAATTGTTTTAAAAATAAACTTTTATTTTGAAAGCGTGCCAAAATCAGCACCCCCGCCATGAAGAGCACCACCTCTCGGTAGCGCGTTTCTAATTAAAGTAAGCTGAAGCAATTACCTCCACTTTTATCAAGAAGACGTGGGTGCGCACTCCTGAGAGGTGGTGCTTTTCATGGCGGGGGTGCAGATTTTGGCACAACGATACAGTAACAACTTACTGCAATAAATACTGCAATAAATACTGCAATAAATACTGCAATAAATACTGCAATAAATACTGCAATAAATACTGCAATAAATACTGCAATAAATACTGCAATAAATACTGCTGATAGACTTGGAAGGTTTAGGTTATCTAACGTTTATATTAACTGCTGCCAAAAATCTCTATAAAACGTAAAGTAACATTTTTTTAATAATAGGATAACATGTAAAAAGTGCTTTTAATAGAAAATAAATTAAAAAACACAGGACCTAATGCTACTGAGTGGAGAAAATGTAAGTATACTACTACTACTACTACTACTACTACTAATAATAATAATAAAACTTGTTATATAATTTTAAATATTAGGTGATAACTGATAAGTTTGTCATGTGTATTTCTCATATGTATATAATCCAGATATTTGTTCTCATACATTTTTCTAACAATAGTAAATGTAATGTGGAGGAACATGTTTAGGTTGTAAAGTCATATTTCGTTAGATTTAACTAATAATAAACAGAATTACAGAAAAAAAACCTAATTTTGTTTTTTTGGGATTAACTGTAATTTCGCAAATGTTACTCTTTGATTCATTTAAGCAAATTATTGCCTTAAGGTAAAATACAGATTTACTGTGTAATTATATAACCTGAATACACTGTATATAACCTGTAACACTGTGTACTTCACCAGTATTAACACTGTTGATACATGTATTGTTATTGTGTAATTACGCAGTTACTACAGACACTTATTATATAATGGGAGCAAAAAACTAAAAAAAAAAAGAAAAAAAGAAAAAAAAGCACTATGATAATATATTTTTATATATTTTGGTCAATCTGATCTCTAAAAACAAAACAACAAAACTGAAATCAGCTATAAAAATTATATGATCAATGCTGCCCTACTTATGTTGTTTCCTCCCAGCCTACAGGGGGCGCTCTTTAATAGTTAAATCATCAAACTCTTACATTACAAATTATGTTTTCCGGGAAACACTGGCTAAAATATGAACTATTACCAGCTATTATTAATCATCAACAATAACAATTCAGCATCGCACCCCCCAAACTGTCCGTAGGGGGAGCTCTTCTCCAAAAAACTGTCTGCGAATGGCAGTACAGCACTACCGATAAGGCTCATTTGTACTCCCTTCACGTACAAAAACAAAAATGAATACAACCAATAGAAAAGCATTCGTTTGGATGGTTTGGATGTAAAACATTTCATCCACTGATATTCTGGGCCTTTCTGAGTGAAAATGTGGTTGTAATTCATGTTCTTTCCACAAAAAAAAGAAAAAACATGAAAGAGGCAGTGGTGTAAAGAACTGTAAAAAGTGTAAAAATGTTCTGTAATATATATTTTTTCAACTTTTTGTCAGAGTTGTGTCTTTGTTTCCATATGGCAGTAGCTGTGTTTTGCATACATTTCAAATAGTACTGATCAGGGGCGTCGCCTGGCCTGGGCTTCTTGGGCTTTAGCCCCGAATAATTATCCAGTAGCCCCGAATCGTTTTGCTCAGCTCAGCTGTATTAATAATGAGAAGACTGCTGTGTGAATGGAAAATCTCTTAACGCCAATCACGGAGCCAGTTCAAGGATAAAATTCCACCTTTCAGGAGAAACAGCCAATCAGCTTGCTGTTTTTTTGGAGTGTGGAGGATTAGTATATATATATATATATATATATATATATATATATATATATATATATGAGCAAAGGCCAGTATATATATCTTTACATACCCAGGCCATGCCCCTGGTACTGATCATTCTATCTGTATCCGTAAGCTTTTAGAGAATGTGCATAAATACGGACAAAATCATTGCAGAACACGGACAGGAGGTTCGATCCGTATACAGTATTTATCCATATTCGTAAGCTTGTAGAGAATCTGCACAAATACGGACAAAATCATTGCAGAACACAGACAGGAGGCTTTATCCGTATCGTTATCTGTATCCCTAAGCTTTTAGAGAATGTGCATAAATTTCAAACAAAAAACAATGCAGAATACGGACAGAGGGTCAGTCTGTATGTTTATCTGTAAGGTTTGAGAATAACGGAAAAAATCAAAGCAGAATACGGACAGAATCTCCATCCGTATCTTAATCGTATCTGTAAGCTTTTAGAGAATTTGCACAAATTTACAGGCAAAAATGCAGAATACGGACAGGAGGCTCCATCTGTATCTTTCTCTGTATTTGGAAGCTTTTAGAGAATGTGCACAAATACGGACAAACCAATGCAGAATACGGACAGGAGGCTTGATCTGCATACAGTAGTTATCCATATTTGTAAGCTTTTAGAGAACGTGCACAAACACGGACAAAATCTACGCAGAACACGGACAGGAGGCTCTATCCATATCTTTATCTGTATCCATAAGCTTTTAGAGACTGTGCATAAATTTCAAACAAAAAACAATGCAGAACATAGACAGAGGGTCCATCCGTATCTTTATCTGTATCAGTAAGCTTTTTGAGAATAACGAAGAAAATCAAAGCAGAATACGGACAGAATCTCCATCCGTATCTTTATCGTATCTGTAAGCTTTTAGAGAATTTGCACAAATTTACAGGCAAAAATGCAGAATATGGACAGGAGGCTCCATCTGTATCTTTCTCTGTATTTGGAAGCTTTTAGAGAATGTACACAGATACAGACAAAGCGAACGCGAGAGTACAGACAGGCGGTTGAGTTCATATCCGTATCCATAGGGTTTTAGAGAATGTGCACAAATACGGACAAAATCAGTGCAGAATACAAACAGAATCTCCATTACAGAATCTTTATCTGTAAGCTTTTTAAGATTGTGCACAAATAGGGACAAAATCAACGTAGAATACGGACAGAGGGTCCATCTGTACCTATCTGTATTTGTAAGGTTTTAAAGATTGTGCACAAATAGGGACAAAATCAATACAGAATATGGATAGTAAGCTCCAACTGTTTCTTTACTGTATCTGTAAGCCTTTAGAGAATGTGCACAAATACTGACAAAATCAATGCAGAATACGGAGAGGAGGCTCCTTGCATATCTCTACCTGTTTTCGGAAGTTTTCAGAAACTTCGAACAAATGCGTACAAACTCAATGTAGAATACGGACAGATGGCCCATCTGTATCTTTATCTGTATTTTTAAAGTTTTAGAGAATGTGCACGAATACGGACAAAATCAAGGTGAGGGTACAGACAGAAGGTTGTGTTCATATCTGTATTCATTAAGAATTTGGCAAATGCTGAATACGAACAAAATGTTTCATCCAAATCCATAAGGTTTTAGAGAATGTGCACAAATACAGACAAAACGAGTGGAGTACAGACAAAACGTGTCCTCATCCGTATCTGTTAGCTTTTAGAAATAGTGCTCAAATATGAACAAAATGAGCGCTTCTGAGTTCTTCCGAGACGAATAAGGACAAAATCAATGCAGAATACAGACAGAAAGCTCCATCTGTGTCTTTATCAGTAGCCGTAAGCTTTCAGAGAATGTGCACAAATATGGACAAAATGAAAACCAGAGTACGGCCAGAAGGGTGCTTTCATATCTGTTTATATAAGATTTTAATAAACGCAGAGTACGGACAAAATGTTTGATCTGTAACCTTTTTAGAGAATGTGCTTAAATACAGACCAAATGAACACAGATTACGGAATAAAGGTTCTGTCTGCAGAGACAAATACGGACAAATCAATGCAGAATACGGACAGTAGGTTGTGTCTGTATCTTTCTGTATCCGTAAGCTTTTAGAGGATGTGCACAGATACGGACAAAATTAATGTGAGTACAGACATAAGGCTGAATTAATATCCGTTATCCATAAGATTTTAGTGAATGCAGAGTTCGGGCAAAATGTTGTGTCCGTATCCGTAAGATTTTAGAGCATGTGCACACATACAGACCAAATGAACACAGATTACGGACTAAAGGTTCTGTCCGTGTCTGTTTTAACTTTTAGGGACTGTGCTCAAATATGAACACAATACGGGCTCCTTCTTCCTGATACATGGAGACAAATGCAAACAAAATGAATGCAGTATGCAGAGTATGGGCAAAAAAGCTACTTAAGTATCCGTATTTAAAAAAGATTAATGAATTGATTTAGATTTTCCGTATTTGCACACAAGTGGCTCTGTCCATATCAATATTGAAATGTTTTTAAAAGAGAATGTGCACAAAAACAGAAAAAAAATGAATACAGAGTACAGACGAAAGTCTTTGTCTGTATCTGTATTCTTCATTTTTTTATTTTTAGAGAATGTGCACACATACCATACGGACCACATGAACGCAAATTACAGATTACAGAGTCTTCTGTCCGTAATCTGCATTCGGTTTGTTCTTGCTCTCTTAAAAGGATGTGCATAAATATGGACAAAATAAAGTAGTAAAGAGTATGGACTGCTTTCAGAGGAGATGCTCAAATACTTACAAAAAAAGAAAACATACGGAATACGGATAGAAGTGTCCGTCCGTATTTTAACATTATTATTATTTTTTAAACTGTACCCATGCTTAATGAATGAGCATAAATGAGCCTTTAAAATGCCAGTTCTTCTTATTCTTTTTCAAACAAATTCAGTCCTTATTACGCAGCAGAGGCCGCAACGTGCATCGCCTCGACCGCCGAGCCTCAAACAGAACAACCACTGATCTTTAAACGTAGCAAAAATGGTTAAAACACAGCTAAAGAGGGCTAAATCTCACAAACAAAAAAAGGGCACTTTTTAAAAAGCCATCCTCCATCCTCACAGACTGAGGCTGAGGAGGGCATCAAGTGAAGCACCAGGGCTGGAGACTCTACCATCAGTTCTTCAGGAGTTAAATGCTAAATGCTAAAAGTTCGGCGAACCCTGAAGAACGAGAGAGAGAGAGAGAGAGACAGAGAGAGAAAAAGAGAGAGAGAGAGAAAAAGGTTCCCCTGATGAAGATATCAACCACCCACTTTACACACTCTCAAATAAAATCTGTATAAGCTAATCAATCAAACAAGCAATCAATTAAAACATTAGCCAGCTAGCATAGAGCTAATACTGGCTAGCATTTATGTTTTCTTTTTAAAGCATTTTCAGCTTTTCTTAAAACTCCTTCACATTACCAACAATATCAGCTCAATCTTCACTAAACCATCTCTCACTCCAAACTTAATCTGAAGAAAAAAAAATGAGAAAAAAATTAAAATTTCAGAAGAAAAACTAACGAAAAAAAAACACGAAGAGAAAAAACAAAAAAAAAAAACACTCCCACAGTCTGCTGCTCTGCCGCTCGCTGCGCCGGACCGCACGGATTAAGGGGACGGTGAGACTCTTTCAGGCGGTTCTTTCAGGAGAAATACGACGCGAACCTTTCCGTTTTTCTACAGTTGGAGTTTAGAAAGACAGAGAGAAAGAGAGAAAGAGAGAGAGAGAGAATAGAAACAGTGTCTCGTTTTCAGCACCTCGCCTCCATTCATCTAGGAGGCTTTCGTTTTTCTGGCTCTGGGTGACGTTTTCTCCTCCGGTTTCATCACTCCGTTCACTGATCCTCCTGTCAGAAAATCAAATAAAACACTGTATTAAACTATATTATATTATAACACACTGAGAAAGACCCTCAACCCTCTCTGTACTGTAGAGGGAAGCTGGAGCTTAGCTACACTTATACTGCTGAAATATTCACTCACCCCTCCACAGGAATCAGCGCCATTAAATGTCCTTCATATTTATTATTATTATTATTCATTTATTAATAATAACGATTATATTTTTATTTTTCAGCTCTGTAAAATTTATCTGTTATCTAAATAAAAGTTTTAGAGGAAATGATATTAAAAAGTTCATTTTTATTGGTGTTTTAATTCACTAAGAGAGAATGAGAATAAATGAGAGAGAAAAGTGTGAACGAGAGAGAGAGAGAGAGAACAGGAGAGAGATAAAACGAGAGAGAGAGAGAGAGAGAGAACAGGAGAGAGATAAAACAAGAGAGAGAGAGAGAGAACAGGAGAGAGATAAAACAAGAGAGAGAGAGAGAGAGAGAACAGGAGAGAGATAAAACAAGAGAGAGAGAGACAGAGAGAGAACAGGAGAGAGATAAAACAAGAGAGAGAGAGAGAGAGAGAGAACAGGAGAGAGATAAAACAAGAGAGAGAGAGAGAGAACAGGAGAGAGATAAAACAAGAGAGAGAGAGAGAGAGAGAACAGGAGAGAGATAAAACAAGAGAGAGAGAGAGAGAGAGAACAGGAGAGAGATAAAACAAGAGAGAGAGAGACAGAGAGAGAACAGGAGAGAGATAAAACAAGAGAGAGAGAGAGAGAGAGAGAACAGGAGAGAGATAAAACAAGAGAGAGAGAGAGAGAACAGGAGAGAGATAAAACAAGAGAGAGAGAGAGAGAGAGAACAGGAGAGAGATAAAACAAGAGAGAGAGAGACAGAGAGAGAACAGGAGAGAGATAAAACAAGAGAGAGAGAGAGAGAGAGAGAACAGGAGAGAGATAAAACAAGAGAGAGAGAGAGAGAGAGAACAGGAGAGAGATAAAACAAGAGAGAGAGAGAGAGAGAGAGAGAGAGAACAGGAGAGAGATAAAACAAGAGAGAGAGAGAGAGAACAGGAGAGAGATAAAACAAGAGAGAGAGAGAGAGAACAGGAGAGAGATCAAACAAGAGAGAGAGAGAGAGAGAGAGAACAGGAGAGAGATAAAACAAGAGAGAGAGAGAGAGAGAGAGAACAGGAGAGAGATAAAACAAGAGAGAGAGAGAGAGAACAGGAGAGAGATCAAACAAGAGAGAGAGAGAGAGAGAGAGAGAGAGAACAGGAGAGAGATCATTTTGCTCACCTCTTGGGAACAGTACAGTAGATTACATGATCACAGATTTAGATCCTTTCTCTCTCAGTGCATTCACTGTAAAACCACTAACCCCTCTGTCTGATCACAGTCAAATTACTGTGTTCATTAAAAGGACAGAGACTAACAGCACAGCACACACTCAGCCCAGTAAGCTGTACAACATCCGGAGACCATACAGATGGGCCCAAAACAGCACAGAAGAGTTCCAGAAAACAATCAGCACCCAAGAAATTCAAACTCAGTTAGACACCTTTCTGGATACCATATATTATCACAGTAAAGAAGGAGTCAATCTGGCAGTAAAAAATCTAAATACAATATTCAAAAACACATCAGAAAAGGCTAAATTAAAAATTATTAATACATCAAAACCTAAGCTTAAAAAAGAAGATAACTGGTTTGACCAGGAGTGCCAAAACATACGTAAGGAACTAAGGAAATTATCAAATCAAAAGCACCGTGACCCAAAAAACACCCACATACGCCTTCTTTACTGTGAGACATTAAAACAGTATAAACGTACACTCAGAACCAAAAAAGCCCAGCACACCCACAAACAACTGACACTAATTGAGGAGTCAATCAAAACCAATCAATTTTGGGAAAACTGGAACAACCTTAAAAAAAGAGACCGTGAAGTATTGGCTATACAAAATGGAGATATTTGGACGAACCACTTCCAGACACTTTTCAGAAAAATAGAGACAAATTCAAATCCACAGCAAAATAATATAAACAAAAAGCTTAAAGAACTAGAATTAGCTGTTAAAGACAATCAAAACCCATTAGACTTCTCAATTACTGCGCAGGAACTTAAAGAAAAGATTAACAAACTAAAACCAAAGAAAGCAAGTGGGCCAGACGGCATACTAAATGAAATGATAAAAAGTTCAAGTTCTAAATTACAGCTGGCAATTGTGAAATTATTTAACCTGGTTCTGAGTGTAGGTTACTTCCCTGAAATCTGGAACTATGGACTTATAACACCAATCTTTAAAAATGGAGATAAATTCGACCCCAATAATTACAGAGGCATCTGTGTGAACAGTAATCTGGGGAAGTTGATGTGCAGCATCTTAAATTCTAGACTTTTAAACTTCCTTATGGAGCACAATGTCTTGAGTAGAAGTCAGATTGGATTTTTACCAAATTTCCGCACCACTGATCATATTTACACCCTACACACCCTAATTGATAAATATGTTACCCAAAATAAATCCAAAATTTTTGCATGTTTTATTGACTTTAAAAAAGCATTTGATTCAATCTGGCACCAAGGATTATTATACACTCTGCTAGAGAGCGGTGTAGGGGGTAAAACATATGATCTAATTAAATCAATGTACACTGGAAACAGATGCGGAATAAAAATTGGCAGCAAACAAACAAACTCCATCTCTCAGGAGCGCGGAGTGAGACAGGGCTGCTGCTTGAGTCCAACATTATTCAATATTTATATTAACCAATTGGCAAAAATATTAGAGAAGTCTGCAGCCCCGGGTCTCACTCTGCACGACTCAGAGATCAAATTCCTGCTCTACGCAGACGACCTGGTCCTGCTGTCCCCCACAGAACAGGGTCTACAGCAGAACCTGGACCTGCTGGAGCAGTACTGCCAGACCTGGGCCCTGGCAGTAAACCTAAAAAAGACAAATATTTTAGTATTTCAAAAAAGATCCAGATCTCAGGGGCAAAAGCACATATTTAAATTAGGTACAAATAATATTGAATATTCAAAAAACTACAATTATTTAGGTATTACAATCAGTTCATCTGGAAACTTTACATTGGCAGTGAATGAACTGAAAGGAAAAGCACGCAGAGCTTTCTACGCCATAAAACAACAAATTCCTGTAGAAATTCCAATTAGAATTTGGTTAAAAATATTTGAGTTTGTAATTCAACCTATTGCCCTTTATGGCAGTGAAGTGTGGGGTCCGCTTACAAACCAAGAATTTAGTAAATGGGACAAACATCCAATTGAGACCCTGCATGCAGAATTCTGTAAAATTATTCTGAAGGTTCACAGAAACACCCCAAACAATGCATGCAGGGCAGAATTAGGCCAATTTCCACTGATTTTAAAAATACAAAAAAGGGCAATCAAATTCTGGACACATTTACAACACAGCGACCCCCACTCTTACCATTATAAATCTCTGCAGTACCAAGAGTTGAGCAAAGACACCAGTCCCCTCACTCAGCTGGTCCTGAAGCACAGTTCTACACTCACACACATTAACACACTTACACACACAGCTCTAACACACACTAACACCCCACACACTCAGGACCAGACACCAATCAGATTCAACCAAATTACAAAACAACTCCAACAAAACTACATCAGCTATTGGGAAACTCAAACTAAATCTCAGAGTAAACTACAGTGTTATTCGGCCCTAAAGCGTCAGTACAGAGCAGCGGAATACCTGAGCACCCTGACTGACCCCAAACTGAGGTCCACCCTGACCAGGTACAGACTCAGTGCCCACAGCCTGGCCATAGAGACGGGCAGGCACAAGAAATCCTGGCTGCCCAAAGAGCAGAGAGTGTGCCCACACTGCCCACTGAACAGACCAGAGACAGAGCTGCACTTCCTTACAGAATGTCCCAAATATTCCCAGATTAGAACCCAATTCTACACCAAATTCACCCACAAATTACCTGCATTTAAAAACATCCCCGATCCAGAAAAACTCCCCTACCTGCTGGGGGAACACAGTGAGTGCTGCACTCTGGCAGCGCAGTACGTCCAGGCCTGCCACAGCCTGAGGGACAGTGAGTGACCACAGATACACTGCTGTACAGAACTACAAGCTCTATTACTCTTTATTATAAATCATATGTTTTTTTTTTTTTTTTTTTTTTTTTTTTTTTTTTTTTTTTTTTTTTTTTTTTCTTATAATAATTAATTTAATTGTTTACTTAAACTTGTGTTCAAATTTACCTGTACAGTTATCTTATGTTAAATTTTGTCAGGAATATATATATATATTTGTTAATCACAGCTTTGGCAATACAAATGTGAAAATTTGTCATGCTAATAAAGCAACTTTGAATTTGAATTTGAATTTGAGATCAAACAAGAGAGAGAGAGAGAGAGAGAGAGAACAGGAGAGAGATAAAACAAGAGAGAGAGAGAGAACAGGAGAGAGATAAAACAAGAGAGAGTGGATGAGAGAGAGAGAGAGAGAGCGAATGAGTGAGCAAGACAGAGCAAGAGTGAAAGAACAAAATGTGCGAGAGGGAGTGAAAGAGAACAAAAGAGAATGAGTGAGTGAGAACACAAGAGACAGTGAACGAGAGAACAAGAGAGAGACAACGAGAGGGGGAAATAAAATAAGAGAGAGCGCGAGTGAATGAGAGAAAAAAAGAGAAAAAAAGTAAACGAGACAGAGAAAACTAAGAAAAGAGTGAACGAGAGAAAGAAGGAGAAAATGAATGAAAAAATGGACAGAAAGAACGAGAGAGGTGGAATGAGGGAGAGAGAAAACGACCATACAAAATATAGAGAGAGATAGAGATAGAGTGAATGAGTGAGCAAGAGAGAGCAAGAGTGAAAGAACAAAATGTGAGAGTGAAAGAGAACGAGAGAGAATGAATGAGAGAGAAAACAAGAGATAGTGAATGAGAGAGACACAACAAGAGGGAGAGTGAATTAGAGAGAGAACGAGAGAGAGAAAAGTGGACGAGAGAGAGTGAAAAAGAGAAAGAGCAAAAGAGTAAACGAGAGAGAGAAAGAGAAAAAGTAGACAAGAGTGAGAGTGAAAGAGAGTGAACGAGTGAAAGTGAACAAAAGAGTGAACGAGAGAGAGAAAACAAATGAAAAAAATAGACAGAACGAGAGAGATAGAATGAGGGAGAGAGAAAACAACCAAACAAAATGAGAGAGAGAGATTAAGAAAGAATGAGGAAGAGAAAAAAACAAACAGAGAGAGAATGAGAGAACGAGAGAGTAAACACAGGAGAGAGAAAATGAGAGTAAATGAGAGAGAGAGAGAAAAACAAGAAAAAGTGAGAGAATGAGAAAGAGACAACGAGAGAGTAAATGAAAGAGAAAACGAGAGAGAGAGAGAGAAAACAAATGAAAAAAATAGACAGAACGAATGAGAGAGAAAATGAGGGAGAGAGAAATAGAATGAGAGAGATAGAATGAAGGAGAAAGAAAACGAACAAACAAAATGAGAGATTGAGAAAGAATGAGGGAGAGAAAAAACGAACGGAGAGAGAATGAGCGAGTAAACAAGAGAGAAAAAACGAGTGAATGAGAGAGACAGAGAAAAATAGAGAAAGAGAGTGAACAAGATAGCAAACGAAAGAGAGAGAAAGGAGAGTGAATGAGAGAGAGTGAAGGAAAGAGAGAATTATTAATTAATTAAACTTCTTTTACTATAGTTGCTTAGAAGTTAAACTGTGTTTTACTCATCAGTGCCTTTTTACTTTCAGTTATTTCTGAAATTACTAATATTAACTGACCTTAACTTTGTTTATTAATAATTCAGTTATCTTTATCTTCACTATCATTACCTTCTTTATAGCATATTTAATAAGAGGTGAAAACAATAAGATAAAATGTGTAGAATATTAGAAACAGCAGTTAGACAGACTCTAAACTCCAGCTTGTTTTAAATCTGTGTTTATATCTGCAGGAGCTGTAATGAACTCTCACCCCTGGACGAGTCTTTCTTGGTGGGTTTGCTTTTAGGACTGACTGTTTTCTTCTTGCTGGCCTGGATCTGGCTCTGCTCTCTCCACTTCTTCAGCTGGAAGTTGATGAATTTCCACATCATCCAGGCCTGAGTCAGACAGATAGCCGACAGACACGTCATCCTGAGAGAGAGAGAGAGAGAGAGAGAGCACAGAAACACATAAACCAGACTCAGAGACGCAGTAGTGACCTTAAAAGTGCCGTATTGTGTTTATAGTGAGAAAAATATGGGTCTATTTTTATTTTACACACTTTTATTTCACACATTTGTGCCAAATCCTGCTGGAAAATGAAAACCATCACTGATCATCAGTAAATTTTACATTTCATTAGTAAATCAAGGGAGCAGAGTCTGGAGGAAGAGTGGAGAGACACACAGTCCAAACTGCTCGAGGTCTAGTGTGAAGTTTCCACCAATCAGTGATGGTTTAGAGAGACATGTCTGTCATCTGCTGGTGTTGATCCACTGTGTTTTATTATCAAGTCTAAAGTCAGTGCAGTTTTGTTTTCCCACAAAATCTTATTATATAGAGGTGTGGATTTCATTTTCCAGCAGGACTTGGCACACTGCCCACACTGCCAAAAGCACCAATTGGTCTTATAATATAATATTCTAATTTTCTGAGACACTGATTTTTGGGTTTTTATTGGCTGTGAACCATAATCATCAACAATAAAAGAAATAAACGCTTAAAATAGATCATTATGTGTGTAATACATCTATATAATATATGAGTTTCACATTTTGAACTGAATTACTGAAATAATGTAACTTTTTAATGATACTCTAATTTTTTATGATGCACTAGTATTTGATACCACTAGGGGGCAGTAGGAATACAGTACCTGACAGTGAGAACATTAAAGTTTCCTTCTGCCAATGAGAATCCCTGATTATCCGTACGAGACAATCCGAACCCAAACGTCAAAACAGAAAGAGTGAGCGTCAGGAGACGAGCGATAACGAAGAGGAGCGCCCACAGTGTAAACCTGAGAGAGAGAGAGAGAGAGAGAGAGAGAGAGAGAGAGAGAGAGAGAGAATAAAGGGGAGAGAGGGGATAAAAGACTTGACTTTTACATGATCTTTATTTAACATTAGATCAAACAAACATGGAAATAAATGTCAAAAACAACTTGAATCATCATGTATAAAACTAATATATATATATATATATATATATATACTAATGTACTTTCAAATACTAAGAGAGAGAGAATAAGAGAAAGCGCAAGAGAGAAAGAACCACACGAGAAGAGTGAAAGGAGTGAGAAAATTAGAGAGAAAGACAGTAAGAGAGCAAAAAAGCAAAAGATTGAGGTAAAGACAGGTAAAGGGAGAGAGCGCAAGAGTGAAAGAATGAGAGAATGAGCGAGAGAAAGATAGAGAGCAAGAGATTAAAAGAGAGGGAGAAAGAGAGAGCAAGAGATTGAACGAGCAAGCAAGAGAAGGCAAAAGAGAAAGCGCAAGAGAGAGCGAGAGAGCATGAGAGAGCCCAAAAGAAAGAGTGAGCATGAGAGCGAGAGCAAGAGAGAGCACAAAAGAGAGAGAGAGAGAGAGAGAGAGAGAGAGTGCGGAAGAGAGAGGGAGGGTACAAGAGAGAGCGAGAGTGAGTCCAAAAGAAAGAGCAAGGGAGAGAGTGTGAGCACACAAGTGAGCAAAAGAGAGAGAGAGAGAGAGAGGGAGAGAAAGCAAGACAATGTGCAAGAAAGTCAGCGAGAGAGAGATTGTAAGAGAGCAAAAAAGCAAAAGAGAGGGCAAGAGAGATAGAGAGTGAAAGAGGGAGAGCACGAGAGAGAGAGAGAGAGAGGGAGAGAGAGAGAGCAAGAAAGCAAAAGATAGAGGGAGAGAGTGCGCAAGAGATCAAATGAGTAGGCAAGAGAGGGCAACAGAAAGCAAAAAAGAAAGAGGGTGCAAGAGCAAGAGAGAGAGAGAGAACCAATATGACATTAACTGAACTATTCCAACATTTCTCCTGATAAATGATAGTTGAGTTAAAGCAGCACTAGGTAGGATTCCCTTGATTTTTGATCTTCTTAAAGAAGTAAAATTACAGCTTGAAACTCACTGCAGCGCTGCATTGAGGTGTAATAGGAGGAATAGCGGTGCTCTCGTGTCTGTGCCGGAGCTCCTCTGAGCTCAAACCAGACTCTGTAAGTTTTCCAAGGCGGCCGCGACCAACGCTCGCGAGAACTGCGACCTGCTTTCCGACCTTTAGTTCTAACAGTTCCACAAGGACTACTGGTTCATTCTTTACAAACTAACATACAGACACTCTGGCAGAAGCTGGGAAGAGACCGATTATGTCTGTGAAAGCCAGAAAACGAGAAAGAGAAACTAATCGGCCTGAAACATTTATTACACTCTACAACTGTAGGGGGAGCCCACGAGCACAAAATCTCAATCCTACCTAGTGGAGCTTTAAACAGTGGTGTAAATATGGAGGTGGTGGTGATGGTGGTGATCGTACCCTTTCTGCTTGTTCTCGTTACTGAAGTAGAAGAGTCGTGAGGCGTGGAAGAGCAGCTCCACCAGGTAGTGAGGAATCAAAAGGACCAGACCCAACCGGTGAAGACTGGAGGAGACAAACGCAGAGATTTACATTAATAAGAATTAATTCCTTTAACTTCCCTCTGAATCAGAGTTCTGTATTCCTGTACAGCAGCATGAATACAGAGCGCTGGAGCT